>NW_010972653.1:1936155-2000539 GCF_000737465.1 Haliaeetus leucocephalus
CTTTTCTTGTTGCCCTTGACGTCCCTGGCCAGATTTAATTCTATCAGGGTTTTGGCTTTCCTAACCTGATCCCTGGCTGCTCAGACGATTTCTCTGTATTCCTCCCAGGCTACCTGTCCTTGCTTCCACCCTCTGTAGGCTTCCTTTCTGTGTTTGAGTTTGTCCAGGAGCTCCTTGTTCATCCATGCAGGCCTCCTGGTGTTGTTGCCTGCCTTCTTTTTTGCTGGGATGCATCACTCCTGAGCTTGGAGGAGGTGACCCTTGAATATCAACCAGCTTTCTTGGTCCTCTCTTCCCTCCAGGGCTGTATCCCACGGCACTCTACCAAGCAGATCCCTGAAGAGGCCAAAGGCTGCTTTCTTGAATTCCAGGGTAGTGAGCTTGCTGTGCACCCTTCTCGCTGCCCAAAGGATCTTGAACTCCAGCATTTCATGGTTACTGCAGCCAAGGCTGTTCTTGAGCTTCACATTGCAGATGAGTTTTGAATACCTCTAAGGATGGAGATTCCACCACCTCCCTGGGCAACCTGTGCCAGTACTCAGTCACCCTCACAGTGAAAAAGTGTTTCCTAATTTCAGACAGAACCTCCTGTATTTCAGTTTGTGCCTCTGGTCTGTCACTGGGCACCACCAAAAAGAGCCTGGATTCATCTTCTTTGCACTCTTACTTCAGGTATTTATATATATTGATGGGACCCTCCTAGGCCTTCTCTTCTTGAGGCTGAACAGTCCCAGCTCTCCTAGCCTTTCCTCATAGGAGAGATGCTCCATCCCTTACTCATCTTTGTGGTCCTTCATTGGACTGTCTCCAGTATGTCCATGTCTTTTCTTGTACTGAGGCGCCCAGAACTGGACACAATACTCCAGGTGTGGCCTCACCAGTGCTGACTCGAGGGGAAGGATCACCTCCTTCAACCTGCTGGCAATACTGTGCCTAATGCAGCCCAGGATACCATTTGCCTTCTTTACTGCAAGGGCACATTGCTGGCTCATGTAAGTATATACATACTTACATACGTATGTCCTGATTTATCCTGTTCTTGATAGAAAAGAAAAAAAAAAGATTAAAAAAATAAAATATTTTAAATCTTACATGGAATAATGTGCAGTATTTTTCTCTTCTTGAGATGTAGGATTGTTTGGTATGTCCTTCCTGTTTTCAAAGTGCCAGTTCTTCTATGGAGATACATATACCCTGGTTTTATTTCACCACATTTTTACTCACTGACAGTATGAAGTTTAATAGCAGCTTTAATATTCAGTTTCAATAAAACAGGCTAAAATATCCTTTGGGGAATAGAAATCTAAAGGGAATAGTATGTAACTATCAAATTTTCAACCTTGCTGGAACTTGGAACTCAGCCTAGATTTATAGTGATTAATTCTCTGAATCTAAAAGTGCCTAAGTTTCACTTCAACTAAAATTAATGATTCAGATTGTCAATGAGACTTAGGAGCTTGCATCCAGTTTAAATTAAACCTAAACAGCAGTGAGGAACCTGAGTGACTTTGTGAACCTGTGTGCAGGAACATAATGTAGAGACCAAGAAGGTGAAATACCTGCCTACCTGTCTAAATGCCCCAGTGCCAAAGATGCTGTATTTATATTAGAAGACGTAGCAGACTGAAGTTCTACTACACCTTATATTTCAAGACATGCCAGCACCTCAGTTTATTCAAGGTTTAAAAACCTCTGTGTGTTTCTATCAAGATTCCCCACTTAGACTACCCCTGTGTAAGCTGTCAGTGCAAAGCCCCTTATTCTGGTGAGTGAAACATGAACCAAGGAGCAAAAGACCTAAATTTTAGACTCTCAGCAGCAGGAGGGCCTTTGAACCCGGATCTTCTGCTCACTGGGAAAGTTCATCAGAACTATGACTAGAGAGAAGTTAATAAGAAAAAAAAAAAGCTTGATTCAAAGATGGTACCAAAAGAGATGGTTCCTGGGTTTTTTAGATAATGATTGAGTAGAGGCGCCTGCAGAGCAGGAAGCCTGGATTTTAAACTTTTTTTGTACACTTGGGCTTTTCACACTCACTGCCCCTAGGAGCCAGGATACTGTCCAAACTCACCTATTAGTCTTGTACAGGACCTCTGCAGCCCCACCAGGACGCCCATGCAGAAAGGAATAAAAGACACCTGGGGACAGGTAGACACTAGGCAAGGGTTAGCCTAGCTCTACAAGCAAAGGGTGGTAGTACTTATCTTGCAACCCTGGGTTACCATCTCTCTTTAAGGCAAAGTACCTAAGACTTTCTCACCACCAACAACCCTTTAGTAAGTGCAACTGGACTTAACATCAGACTTTTTCCTTTTCTTCAAGGAGGATGATCTCACAGTTTATGCTAACTGGTAGCCTCTAAAGGTCTGACAGAAAACGATCTAATCCTAGCTTCTCTGAAAGCCTGATAGTTGATGCTATGGCAAACTCCACTTCTGTATGGTGAAGTTGTAGATTCACAAAATCCCAAGCTGAGGTGAGTCTAGACCTCACTACTTCTGCTTTTTGCAAGGGTATTCTAACCAGAAGATTTTTACGTAAAAGATAAGGTCTGCTGCTAAAATTACATACACAACTAAGTTCTAAGTTGATTTCAGATTGACTTATTTCATAGATGTGCTTCACTGCATCTCAGGTAAACACCCAAATCTAAGCAAGTGGTGGATTTCCAGATACAATCCTTCCATCTGTTCTTATTCCACACCTACCTATTTAGTATATAGATTTTATGTATCCTCTTCAGTAAATGCTTGACTTTCCCCACTGACTATGAAGACTTGAAAACCCGACACATAAATTTTAATATCAGTCCAAAAGCCAGATGTTTCATTTTCAGCTGTTGTAATACTCAATGGGGGAAAATCTGAACTCAAAAACTTTTACTGTATGTGGAAACTTTCTCATACGTGACACAAGATAGTAATCTTAGCTCAGTTTCTGGAAATTACACCTGCTCGAAAGTAACATATCATTTGTTTCCCCTTTCTTCATAACTCTGTAAGAAAGGCTTATTCATTTTGCAAGTCTCAGAAAGATCAAGGGTGGATTGGATTTACAGGCTGTTTTTCAGCTGAGGAGATGAGACTTATGGAAAACAAATAAAAAATCCTCAGAAGCTAATGTTTTCAGACTGGAAGCACTAATAAATAGTGAGTTTCCTTATTAACTCCCTTTGTAGTTCAGGTTTGCGTTTAATTCCATTGAGTGCAAGGCCAATGCTTTTGTTTTTTTTTTTTTCTTTTGACCTTTATGGTTTTAATAAATGAAGATCTGTCATGTGTTCTTCTAGCCAAATACAGTGCCCCCGGTGTAGAGGCATGTAAGTTAATTAATTTCCATGGTTTAAAGTCAGGTGAGCCTAAACATCTGCTTTGATTCTATTTGACATACTACAAAGTATTCACAAAGTAACTAGCCGTGTCTCATGCCAGGCATTTATTTCAAGTGGCCTTATGGAGTTTGCCTTGTGTGGAGTACGTGATGAAGGAAGGACACAGAATCTGGGTGGCTGCAGTAGTCGGAAACAATGCCCATGGTGTTCCAAATAAAATTGATTGAACTAAATGGAAGAAACAAATTTAAAAATTTTTGTCCCGCATCTGGCTGAAAACTCTGTAATATGGAGATTTCCCACAGGATGGATATACTGATTTTTATCTATTCCAAGGTACAGCTCCAATAAGAATTCATGGCAGCAACCCAAGCTGAAGTAAACTGGGTAGTCAGAGAGAAAGTATTATGAATTCCAGCATCCCAGACTGTTGCTCATATTTGGCCGAAGCCCTGTATTCCCTAGTGACCTTGTGAACAATATGTATTTCACAGGACAGGCAAAATGCCAGATCTCTGGTCATCATCATTATTATTTTCTTGCAGCTATGGGCCGGGGAAAAAAAGCCTCTTGAATAATGTTACCTTTTCAAGATACAAGGCGGGGGGAACATCAAAAGCTTAGTGGGACATCCCAGCCTAGTTTAATGCTCCTGAGTAAGTATCTGAGTGTACCAGACAGAAACTGGAAATGAATGCAGAGACCTCAAAAATAGTCTGTTTAATCAGTTACTAGATAAGGTGTAGGTGTTTCAATATCTGAAATACCCTTAGTGAGCCATAGGAGTAAATCTACTCACAGGCAATTGTGTAGCTGCTGTAACAAAAGCAGCAACAGTGAAATAGCAGCAGACTGACAGAGACGCAGAGTAACATGTTTCCCAGGATCTCTTGTGCCAGTGCTGGCATCCTGGAAAGCAGGGTTTCTGCTAATGTAAAGGGACAATATAGACCTGTGGCTACCTCTGAACTTTGATTAGTCCATAAACAGGATTCAGTTTCCATCCCTCAGTGCTGTAACGATGTTAAGCCCTGGTCATTCCTTCAGCTTCGCCCCTTCCCTCCACACAGACAGCTCAGTCCTGTCTAGGCTCTTGCTCTTTAGAACAGCAAAATTCAGCTTGGTCTGCAGTGCGGAGAAGCTTAAACTGCTGCTGAACACTTTTTTGTTTCACCCCAAATGAGTCTAATAGTTCTTTTATTCACTGCACAACACTTTTCTCTCTCTTTTTTCCTTTTTCTTTTTTTTTCTTTTTTTTTTGGTCATAAAGCATAGCAGCTTTGACAACTACATAATAACCCTAAGTGTTTAAAAGTGCTCATTACAGACTTCCTTTGGGAATTGCCAAGTTTTATTCCTACTACTCACTTACTGACTTTAAACGTTCAGTATCTTTTGATGAAAAGGGAGTATTTGAGGTAATGGGGCAGGGGGGCAAAAAAATTGTCTCCAGCTTTCTTTGCAGCTGTCTCCAATTCATCAAGACACAATTACAACTTTTCACTTTGAACATTTAAAATTAGTTCTTTCTGCCATCAGAAATAAAAAAACAAGGATTTATATTACTAAACGTTACTGATATGATCAAGGGTTCCACAACAGGACCTTTATTTTTAAACCAAGCTCAGGAGACTTAGAAGAACCAGCTTCTCATACATCCTATGCTTCATCTTCCAGTCATTTTAGTGGCCCTTTGCTGGACTCTGCAGTGTCTCAGTATGTCTTTTGTACTCAGAGAGGAGAGGACCAGGCTCGACACTTTTCCGAGTGCAACTACATGAGTGTAAAATAAAGGGAAAACATCACGTCCTTCGACCACCTGTCTGCCTACACATCTGCTAGTTCAGCTCACTACATGTAGTACATTTCAGGACATGGTTTAGTGGGCATGGTGGTGTTGGGTTGGCGGTTGGACTCGATGATCTTAAAGGTCTTTTCAACCTAAATGATTTTGTGATTCTATGATTCTATGTTTAGCCCTTACTGCTGCCAGGGCACACCGCTGACTCATGTCCACCAGGTCCCCAGGTCCTTTTCTGCAGATTTGCCACTGAGCCAGCCAGCTCACAGCCTGTATCAGAGCACAGGGTGGTCCCAGCCCCGGTGCAGGACTTCACCTCTGGCACTATTGAACTTTATGTGGTTCTTGCTGGCCATTCCTCCAGCTTGCTGATGTTCCTCTGGATGGCACCCATGTCCTCCAGTGTATCACTTGGTCCCCCTGGAAGGAATGCTGGAAATGGCTTCTTACTTGCTTGAAAAAGAGCATGTTTTTAATTTTGAGGGCAGAAGGTACTCTTTGTCTGTATAGGCAGGTCTTGTCTTATGGGATGATTAATAGGTAGCCTCATTAAATAAGTCTTTTCTTGTTTGTGATTTGTTCATGCACTGTTTTTGTAAAATTCTGGTTTTTACTGTTAAGACTGTTAAGAGCGGCCAAATTAACAGACTTTAATACCCAGGAGTACTCCTTCCCAGTTGGCATGCTGGATGTGAGGCAGATGCTTTTCCCACTCCCAGGTGTAGCCAACAGTGATACTTGTCGTGGTTTAACCCCAGCCAGCAACTAAGCACCAGGCAGCCACTCACTCACTCCCCCCTCCCCCAGTGGGATGGGGGAGAAAATCGGGAAAAGAAGTAAAACTCATGGGTTGAGATAAGAATGGTTTAATAGAACAGAAAAGAAGAAACTAATAATGATAATAACACTAATAAGATGAAAATAGTAATAATAAAAGGATTGGAATGTACAAATGATGCGCAGTGCAATTGCTCACCCCCCGCCGATCGATGCCCAGTCAGTCCCTGAGCGGCGATCCCTTTGCCTCCACTCCCCCCAGTTAATATACAGGATGTGACGTCACATGGTATGGAATACCCCATTGGCCAGTTTGGGTCAGGTGCCCTGGCTGTGTCCCCTCCCAACTTCTTGTGCCCCTCCAGCTTTCTCACTGGCTGGGCATGAGAAGCTGAAAAATCCTTGACTTTAGTCTAAACACTACTTAGTAATAACTGAAAACATCAGTGTGTTATCAACATTCTTCGCATACTGATCTCAAAACATAGCACTGTACCAGCTACTAGGAAGACAATTAACTCTATCCCAGCTGAAACCAGGACAATACTGAACACATATTTCAAGGATGCAAATACACCTTAGAAAGCTTTACCCAAGGACTGACCAGTCTGTGCCTTTCAGTGGATGTCAGAGTAGAGATCTGCAGAACTAGCTGGTGCATTTGCAGAACAAGCACAGCACTGTGCATGGAGTCCTAAGAGTGTTAGCTTCCCAGCAAAGGCTAGTCAGTACAGGGGCACTGCTGAAACAACTGTTGCTCTTTCTACAGTGATGGCTCTACGGAGCCAGTTAAAGGACCCTTATGCACTACCTAATATATTGTGCATATTGCTTTACATTTTCTGCTTACATCTACTAGAACTGTCAAACATTCATTTCTGCAGCATGCTTTTGTGCCAATTATTTAACTATTAACTCTTATAAACCTACTGTTTAAAATGCTTTAGAACTTACAATTCTTTAAAATGTCCCACTGAAAATAAATGCATCATCTTCATGATTGAAGTAACCTCAGGGAAAGCAGTGACACCAGGACTTTAGCCAGGATTTCAGTTGCTCTCCAAAGTAGAAGAAATAATAGTCTTCCACCTAAATGCATAATGAAATGACATATCATCCCAGCTTAAATGTTACTAAATGTCTGTAAGAAACACACTCCTTGTAACAGAGTTTTACTATTTAGATCATCTAGGATATATGCAATCTATGCAGATTAAATGGAATTTTAAAATTTTAATCTAGGAGTTTCACCAAGCATTTCATCTGTAGTTTTATAATCTTTTCAATAATATACTTTTTTTGTAATTCTAATTTCCTAAATAATAATTTTAATTTGTGATACAGAGAAGTGCATCATCTACTAGAACAACAATAGTAATAATTGTTATTATTATCTGAATATATTAGAAGTCAGCTTAGATTCATATAAACATGAAAATTGTCTCTATTTTCATTGGAGTACCATGTCCCAAAATAACAGCTCAGGTAAAATTGCAAATGCTCAATATAAATAACTGTGTGGGTAATACAGAAGGTTTTGGTCGTCGCACTAAAGCTAATAGAAAGCTGTTGGCACAGCTGGGTGGCTGTTGGATATCTTGGAATAGTACCAGGAGGAATGATGTGCCTTCGACACAAGAGAAGCCTTTTTTAATTAATTAGGTAATGAGCAAAAAGGTACTGTGATGTGTCAATCTGTAGCACTATTGACTTTGTTCAAAGGAATGTGATGATATTTTGACACTGTGATGACCATATCTCAATACAGCATATATCAAGGATTTGTGCTGATACCAGTCATGATCAATCAAGTCACTGTGACCCTAAAAGGCATTGACAAAATATTTGGAAAGTCATTGTGACCCTTTTGGTATTTTAAATACATGAAAATATAAGGTAATTGAATTTTAAGCAGACAAAAAGTTAGACAAATTGTATTGCATAGCGTGTAAACATGCACAAACTGCATAAATGCACGTGTTAGAGGTCTTGTAATATCAAAAGGAATGTTTGACAAATGGTTCTTTAATATTTTTAACAGATACTTTTGGCAATACTTACATTTAACACCTGTTAGTCATTTTATTTTGCCATCTTAAGGAAGTTATGAGTGTAAAACAGAAAACAAACAGGCAATAAGGCTTTGCTTTCAGGAGCAATGAAAATAATTATCTTTGTCACTGATTCAGTGAAATTAATCTTGCACCTTAGATTCATGAATACTCTTCCCAGTAACCAAAGAGAAATGGGACTCATGAAGCTTAGTAAAATTTAGAAAATGCTTTTGTTTCATTAGATTGTTTCTGTTCCTACTGATTAATTATCAAAATTTTGCTAATGGACTTTACCTGGGTTATCCAAGTAAAATCCCTAATTCATTAGCAAAACACTTCGAAAAAGACTGAACCAGGGAACTGGTTAATGAAAACCATTAACAACTCAACAGTATTCAGATAAATAGCAAAGAGAAATACCATGTGAAAATAACTTTAATGTGCCATTTTAAGCCACCTCTTAAGAGTAATGCAAACATTCTTGCCTCATTCTAGTTCTTCAGGGCCCATGCAACAGTGATCTAAGTACCCTGACAGTGAGCAGCCTTCACAGAGTTATCTTTTAGGAATTATGCTGGGTAAAGTACAATCAACTATTTTATCTATAGTGACACTTAATAAAACACAGGTTTATTTCAAGCTCCATTTTCTGCAGTACAGCTTGTCAGTCATGTTAGATTATGGTACTCTTGAAAATGTCAAACAGAAATTTGAATATGCCTGAGGCATGTCACATGCTAAAAGGTTTCCGTCACAAGCCTTTCATAATAGCTGTGTTTTTTTTCTTAGAACAAAATTTAACTATTACTTTAAGACTTCGGAATGCCCTCTTTAACCCTGAAATTATAGATAGTCAGCTGTGCCATAGCTGCACGTTCCTTCCACCCTTCTGACGATTAAAATGAACATGTATTGTATAAGTCATTACCTATTTCTATGAAAATACTGTGCATTTCTTAGTGTGAAATGGAGTGCAAGCATCAGTTTGTATTGTCACTTCAGATTATCTCACATTCATTGAGTCATTATAATCTGATGAAGTGTGGTATCTGATATCCACCATCTGTGAAGCTATTGCACTTATTTAAAATGCTGCCTGCTCTTCTCTTTCATCCAGGAAATATATTCCTTCTATTGTCAGTACATCTTGACACTTGTACAAATAAGTCAGATGGGTTTTGGGAACTTTTCGTTCAATCACTTTGCTTTTGCAGAATCTTTGAAACCTCCTGGGTATCCAGATTTTAGAAGCCAAACCTCTTGGCTGGATTTAGAAGAAAGCTCAGTTATTACCACAGCCTGCTGGAATTTCCATGCTCTCACATGCTCAGGACTAGACTGCAGGTGCTTAGATCCAGTTTATTAGAGCTAGGAGAGTTAAAACCAGCTCCCAGAGCATCTGGGAAAAAGTACTTAGCAATGTGCACTTCCTGACAGTGTTGCCACTCCTAGGAGTTGACCCCCCAAGACTAGCATGTGCTCCTCCAGGATCACTGGTGACCTCTCCGTACCCACTCTTTCAGATGTGGTCGGTTGTTTTGCAGAGCAGCCCAGCAGCGACTCAAACAACTGGGCCAGGAAGGCCCTTCTTACTGAGTAAAAGTAAAAGTATATAAAAAAAAAAAAAGTATCAAAGTAAGAGACAGAATTTCCATGTTATAATTTAACATACTAATTAAGCACACATTTACCTGTAAGTGCATGATGGATCCTGAGGGCTTAGGGGTAGCTTCCTAAATGGGAATGTTATCACTTAATTCTTTGCAGCTTTTCCTTGTTTAAAATTTCTCATTTTCTTGTTGCTTTCTGGTAGTTGACAAATCTATTAGTGAATTACAGTAAATGTATAAGCATCAACTGTTGATCTGTCATAGTGTTCAGTAGATGTTACTGTTATCAATGATGTCATACACCTGCATTTTAAAGCAAAATCCCTTGTCTAGTTCCTAGTCGAGGCAGTATCCATTAATCTATTCATTTCAATTAAACTGTTCCTCTTTTTTTTTCCACCTTTTTGCCTTGCCTTGTTGTCCTTGATAACCCTTGGACAAGTCAACTCCAGCTGAGCTTTGGCTTTTGTTGGGGCATTCTAAATGCATGTTTGTGCTTAAATGTAAAAAAAAAATTACTGAACAGTACGTCGGACAGAGTCCTACCACCATAAATGGATCTACAAGGAGTCTGCAAAGATGCATCATGAGCCAATTCCTTATACACACTTACACCTGCACCAATCATGTGACCATCAGCATCAGCCACCTCAACGCAGTTTTGGGTCCATCCCCCAGCCCAGTTCTGCTGCCCAAGGGTGGGCCCTGAGTGCTTGCATTCCAGGATTGCTACAAGACAATGCCTTGGTTGTTTCCTATCTCATCACTAAGGGAAACTTCACTCCTTTACATGAAGTCATTCTGTCTCTGGCATTCCTGCTTCTAGCCAGGTTAGCCTGTTCTGTAGTTGGGCCTTCTTGCCCTCTGTGCTAGATCATTCCTTGGTCACAGATTACCACTACTGAGCAGTTATAATTTTAATTTCCTTTTCACTTTCCTAACAGCTCCTGTCCAGTCTTCTTCAGGCTAAAAAAGAGACATCTGGTGGGTGGGGTCTTAATGGCAGCCTTCCAATACCTATAAGGATGTTATCAGGAAGACGTAGCGAGGCTTTTCACAGCAGTGCATCATGGGATGGTGAGTGACAATGGGCATAAACTGAAACAAGAGAGGTTCAGACTGGATATAAGGAAAAGTCCATTAGGTCAGTCAAGCAATGAAACAGGTTGCCAGAAAGGTTGTTTGGTCTCCATCCTTGGAGGTTTTCAAAATCTGACAGGATAAAATCTTAAGGAACATGGTCTGATCTCACAGCTGACCACGCTGTGAGCAGGAGGTTGGACTAGAGACCTCCAGAGGTCCCTTTCAATATGAAATATATTATGATGTCATGATCCTATGTAAAAATAAATCATAGAATCATAGAATGCTTTGGGTTGGAAGGGACCTTAAAGATCATCTAGTTCCAACCCCCCTGCCATGGGCAGGGACACCTTCCACTAGACCAGGTTGCTCAAAGCCCCATCCAACCTGGCCTTGGACACTGCCAGGGATGGGGCAGCCACAACTTCTCTGGGCAACCTGTTCCAGTGCCTCACCACCCTCACAGTAAAATTTTTTTTCCTAATATCTAATCTAAATCTAACCTCTCTCAGTTCAAAACTATTACCCCTCATCCTATCACTACAGTCCCTGTTAAGGAGTCCCTCCCCATCTTTTCTGTAGGCCCCCTTTAGGTACTGGAAGGCTGCTATAAGGTCTCCCCGAAGCCTTCTCTTCTCCAGGCTGAACAACCTCAACTCTGTCAGCCTGTCCTCATAGGGGAAGTTGTCCAGCCCTCTGACCACCTTTGTGGCCCTCCTCTGGACTCATTCCAACAAGTCCATGTCTGTCTTATGCTGGGGGCCCCAGAGGTCTCTTGAGTGTGACCATCCAGCCAATTCCTTATCCACTGAGTGGTCCATCCATGAAATCCATGTCCCTCCGATTTAGAGACAATGATGTTGTGCAGGACAGTGTTAAAAGCTTTGCACAAGTCCAGGTGGATGACGACAGTTGCTCTTCCCTTACCCACCAATGCTGTAACCCCATTGTAGAAGGCCACCAAATTTGTTGGGTGCGATTTTCCCTTAGTGAAGCCTTCCCTTAGTTGGCTGTCATCAATCACCTCCTTATTTTCCATGTGCCTTAGCATAGTTTCCAGGAATATTTTCTGGTTGGGTGGCCTGTAGTAGACCCCCACTATAATGTCACCTGTCCCTGCCCTCCCTTTAATTCTGATCCATAAGCTCTCGGTCAGCTCCTCATCCATCCCCAGGCAGAGCTCCATGCACCCCAGCTGGTCACTGACATAGAGGGTGACACCCCCTCCTCATCTCCCCTGCCTGTCCTTCCTAAAGAGCCTGTATCCTTCCATTCCAACACTCCAGCCATAGGAGCCATCCTACCACATGTCCATGATGCCAATGAGATCATAGCCCTGTGCATGTGTGCACATCTCTAACTCCTCTTGTTTTTAACCCCATGCTACATGCATTTGCATAGAAGCATTTAAGTTGGACCCCTGATGAAGCTGACTTAATGGCTGGAATTTCTTTGTGCTGCTCTTCAGGTGCTCTCCTGCTGTTATCCCTCTCCAGGCTCTGGGCATCTATTGCTGACAGTAGCATATATATATAAAGATCAGATATGGAGATAATCTATATTTCTGTTCTTTCAGAATACAGAAGAATCCCAGATGTGGGGTATTTGAGTTCCAGGATGTGGTAGCTGACTTCCAAAGGACTTTAATGGAACTCTTTGATATCTCAGATATATATTTGGGAATATAATGTAACCCTGAAATCTTGAAATTAAACCTTTTCATTCAAGGTCTCACTTTTTTTTGTATTAACCAATGGCCACTTCTGACTAAATTTTTGCTTCTTCTAGAGGAATACTGTACCTGCTCTCTCCCTCCTTCCAGGCTCGCTGTTTCTGCTACAGAAATTTATAAGAAAAAAAAACCAAACCAAAAAAAACCCACAAAACAACCAGAATCTTTTCATCTCTGAACATTTAACTAGTACAAAAAAATTGGTTCCTTATGTATGCCTCCTGTTAAAGAAGTGCTTAAAATTCTTCAAACACTGTGTATTGTTTGATCTTTCAGAGGAGTATTATGACCAGAAAATCTACACTATTGACAATGTTCATTAATTTTCTTAACACCTCGCTTAAATTCCCTCACCTGGGTAACGAGAAAATAGCCAGTAGTGTTCTGATCTACACATAAATCCAGCAGCTGCTGACAAGGAGGAAAGAGGATGTTTTGGAAAGACTGAACATGGTGTGCACTGTCTCTGAGATCTTCAGGATTGCTCCCAGATAACTGTGGACAAAACATTGTCTGAGCCTAAAAAGACCTTTTTAATGACAGTGATTTTATATATCCTCATGATATTTAATCAGTTTATTTATCTTTTGGTTGTATAAAGATCTGTAATGGTCCTCTACTCTGTAGAACAGCATTCCTTCTTTTTGTATTGCAATACAAATATAGCCTCTCTGCAACAGTATTTCTATGCTGTATCTTTCTTTTTTCTTCTTCTTTCACATCACTACAATGAACAGTTAGAAGGCTAGTCTTTATTTTCATGCATCCCAGCATGAAAACTAGTCTTTATTTTCTTTATGTTTTTCACTCAGAATGAACATTTTAGTTACATTTATTTTCTCATGCTTTATTCATGGAGGAAAACATCTGTCTTAAGACTGAAGTGTGTCTTGGTCACAGTTCTAGCGCTTGAGTCAACAGCTTAAGAGACAGTCTTTTGGTAGGAAGGTTAAATTTGCAGAGTCTGCCTGAATGAAGGTAAGGAAAAGTACGTTTGTGTAACTGTTGAAGTTGTGAGATGGTATAACTCTGATCATACTAGGTTTGGGGGTTCTTTGTAGAAAGAAGAACATAAGGTGGAGAGGGAAAAAGTTTAGTTAGAGAGGCAAATATCCAGGGAGTCTCCAATCCAAAGTCTAATTATGAACATGGAAAGACTAACTTTATATTAAAAATGAAATACAACAATAGATTATGCACCTCATTATAGCATTTGAACATGTCACTGCAAGAAAAGAAGACAAGACAGTAAAAGATGATCCTTGAGGTCCTGTATTTCAAAAATATTTACTAAAAATATACATCCAAGGCGGGGGTGGGAGGCACAAAGAAAGTCTTGATGCTCTGGTGATTTCATGTGGTATGAGTGAAAGGTGTTTGGAAAACAATTTGGATTTAAGGTGATTGTCTCATTTTCACAAAGCAGCCTGAGCTCAGTGTACATACACATAAAACCAAACTAATATTTATTTTCCCCTTGGTGGAAATGAAAAATTCAAAACACTCTTAACACTTAGTATCTTTTAAGTCTTTAATATCTCAGTAAGACTGTTAAGTAAGCTGATAGATCAAAATATTGATCAGTAATGTAAAAGGTTCTGGCTTTGATTTTGTCCTTTCTCAGAGAATAACTGCATATTAATTTCTTAAAGTGTCCTCATGTTTAATATTAAATACCATCAGACCATGGACTTTTATTCTTCCCTCTGCACTGCTTTACCATATAAAATTCTAAAGCAGCCAGATCCAGGAAGGCATGTAGGTCTCACAGAAGGTTCCTGGTGGATTTCATGCCTTGTGACTCATATTTGAGCTAGTTAGATGCCTTCTTACACCTGAGGTTGATGTCCTTGGACTCTGAAGATTCTGCAGCGTAGACATCAGCATCCAGGGTAAGGACTGCAGTTTCTTACCATACAGTAAATAAACATTTTGAAAGTGCCATTCTTCAGAAATTGTAACTACATCTTAAATTAGGTTTGTCAGACAGGTAAGATGAATCATCTTTTTGTTCCTATTTGTCTACATTGACTGTAGAAAGGGCCCGGATGACTGAAAGTAGAGGCCTATTTTTAGGTTAAAGTTGGATGCAATAAATCCAACCCTTGCAGCTTTATCTTTATCTTGTCTTTATCTGAGAGGCAAGATATCCAGCTCCTAACTTGAATCCCATTTTCAACTACAAACTAGGTAGAGCAGTGGTGGTTTTTTTTTAAATACATTAAGATCCTTGGATGGAAGGGACCACAGAAGTGCAAAGCTATTACCATCTTTGACTACACGTCTGCAGCTCCTTATAACATATTTGCTACGTTATTATTTCTAATGTCATTGCTCTTTTAGTCTCAAATGACATCTTTAATGTTAATGTGATTTACTGTCTAATGTTATTTTACTTAATGTGCATGTCTGTGTGCTACCTTTTAAAAATAACTGATTGATTTCATGGTGGTGTTTGATCGGTGTTATTTTGTCAATAGTTAAACTATTAATTTCCTCAAAGTTAATTTTACGAGAAATAGTTTTCTAAATTCTTTCTTCATGCCTGTCTGTGTTGACCTATTAAGACAATCTATATTACCATCAAAGTATATTCTGAAAAGTCTGTCATGACTTCAGGCTAGACTGGGACAGAAGTTACAGTGAGCAGAAAGAGTCTTTCACTATATCTTCAACTAGATATTTCAACTTGTTTTGAAACTGAATTTATGCCAGATAAGACAAAAGGCTGAACATCTTGAAATGCTTTCAGTGCACAAAGAATGCTCTGTAAGGACAGAGTACTCGCTTCAATATTTTGCCCTGGCGTTCATTTCCCATAGCATTTATTGGTTTTTATGTAACTTTTAAAATATTCTCACAGTAACTGCTATTTGAAAACTAGAAGAATGATGGTTTTATCCAAACATATCAGTAATTTTCAATACTTTTAATGTATGGGACACTAGCTATTTTCAGGTAAGCTATGAGTGTTTATAGAGACTTCATATACACAGGGTGCTATACAGAATATATTAATTTTTTTCCCTTTTGATATTAGTTCTGAATTCCATAAAAATATTTCACAAAGTGTCAAGAATATATAAATTCAAGGCTATAAATAACAAAGTTGTATTTATGATTGTTAAGAATTTGACAATATGCATCACTGCCCGGTAGTGGATAGAAATTTTTTAGAGAACTACTTAAGAGTTAAATACTGACTTTTTAAGTATTTACTTTAACCTTGCCAAGGATGCTACAGTACTGCCATTTAATATATTGTTGTACTTTAGCACAGATTGCTAGAGTTTGCTGCAATATAGAATTTCTATTCTTCAGAAAAATTGGATTTTATTTTTAATGACCTGTGTCCTCCAAACTGGGACAAAAGGTCAAAATAAATAAAATAAAAAAAAAAGACATAAAGAGAATTCTGGTTCTGAAAATGTAATTTATTTTTTTTAGCTTGAATTTGTCAGGCAGATTCCCAAACTTCAGATACTTGAAAAGGCAGGCAGCTTGGAGAGGTGAATGTTTGAGGTGCCAGGAAACTCCTGAGTAAGCTCCTGCACACTGTTTCGTTCCCAGAGGGCTGGATAGCCAGTGACTTAGGTGCCTGTGGAGGGGAGATGTTTCCATGATGGGCAAGGAAAAACATCAGAAGGCCAAACAAGCAGCTAACCTGCTTTCAATCAAGGTTCAGAAATATGCATGCATCCCCATAGGACCCTTTAATTCAATCATACTATTATTATGCTACACTGGGAAATGTTGAATGAGTATTGCGTTTTGATCTTTGAAAGCTGGACACCTTTATGATTTCTGAAGCAAGAGAGACAGGTTCCATCCTTTTTGCACTATGAAAACTGTGAAGTTCTTTACCAGCCATGGAGACATGAAAATACTTGCTATTCACACAGCACTCTCTGATCCTTAAGTCATTACCAAAGTCAACATCCAACCTAACCTGAAGACACATTACTCACATTTCACATGTAGAAGGAACTCAGCAGAGCAATGGACTCTGGTAATGCCTCAGTTGCAGCATTTATTGTCCTTTCAGATGAAAAAGTTACAAATATACCATGACTGGATGAGTGAATGCTGAAATCTCTTGGCCATATTTGAGCATCTGTTGAGCTCCAGAATGACTAAATATGTTTCATTGTCCAAAAAAAGCCCCCACCATCCAATACAGAAACATTGTCTCCAGGAAAAACAGCAACTAAGCAAAATGAAAATGCAGTGTTCGGGGTACTGCTTATGTCCTAAAATAATGCAATACCCAATATTTTGCCTTCAGAGAAGTGAGTCAGGAGCTAGATGAGACAATGAGCAATCTTTCATTCAAACTGGCTTTCTTTCTCCATGTGGCTGACGAGGTCAAAGATGCTCACTTGCCCAGGTTTTCAAGAGCACTGAAAGATGGCAGACACATTCTTATGGTGGACATGTTCATTGGCACCTTTTCAATGTGGAAAGAGCTACGTGTAGCTCCAATTACAAAATGCTGTATCAATCCATAAAGACACTGGGACCTGGAGTCACAGCAGGGAGTAGCAAGGAGGAAAAATGGTTTCAGGACATTTGCAAAACAGTAGGCAGTGTCTTCAGCTTGCTAATATTTTGAGAAAATTTATGAGAAAGATACTCTACAATTTGGAAGTAGTGTAGTGCAGAAGCCAATGACTTAAGTCTTTAAAATTAGACTCGATGATTAATTTCCAAGCATCAGGCCCTGGTTTCACGCTGTCTAACTTTACACTGAATAGGTGCGTAAATAAGTATCATAATTTCTTATAGGTTACCCCTAAACTCAGTGGGAAAAGGGGAAACATTTCAGCTGCTTCAGCCTGCTTCTCTGATTGCAGCATAAGTATAGGATCATCCTAATTTAGGATGCTAATTGAGGTTTCTCATACAAGAGTGTAACACTGGGTAGATTAATCCAGGTTTTTGTTCCCGCTATGGATTTCATACCTACATGTCACACAGCTACCTATGCTTCATATACCGCACACAGAAGGAGATAATGTCTCAGAAGGGCAGTTTAAAAATATCAAAGGTTATGAGAGGAACTGCTAAACAACAATGAAGGTGGCATAAAGCCACACTAGAGGAGATGGTGATGGTGCCACCACAACACAAAGATGAGAGACCGCATCTGTGTTCCCAGCTTGAGAAGACTGAAGCCCATGTCCTCTGCTTCCTGGCAGAATGTCCCATCCATCGGGGTGCAGAAAGGGCAGCAGGGCTGGGGAAAGGGGGCTTCACCCAGGTTCTTATGTCCTGGAGACAACAGAAAGCCAAGCCAGGAAAATCTTGATGCCAGAAGAGCAAAAACTAACCAGAAACTCTAGCTTACTGACTACACTGCAGCTCCATCAGAGGTCACTTGCAGAAGTGGATAAAAACTGATGGGTGGGAAAGGGTTTCTGCTTCCTCCAACTGTCCTCCAGAACTTTGCATAATTTTATTAATTAAACCAGAGTCCAAAAAAAGACTCTGCAATGCAGAATTATGCTAATAGCATAGGGACAGAGGGACCTCCTCATACTTTTGGTATGCAGCAGCCATTTTTCAGTGCTCTCAAACCACAGGGTGCTGAGTTATGAGGAACTGAAGAATGGCAGCATTTGCCAACACTGTGCCTTAAGTTTGATTTATGTTTCCTTCACTTCAGAAATAAAGGGCATTTGACAGTGATAAATGGTGACAATGTACCAAGGTCTGATTTCTTCTGGAATTCTCTTTGTTCTGTAGAATATTGTGAGAAAAACTGCAGTTATACAAGTTTTAAACCTTGCCTACAGTGAACAGCTTTTTTGAATATTAATGAGAACACACACAAAAACTAAAATTTCAGGCAGAAGTTATGACTGGGCTAAAATGAAAGAAAATAACTCTTTTGCTACAAACAATGAACAAGCTGACCATATTCCAGGGCTTGTAATAAACAATCAAATAAGCAAATGTAATAGATGACTGATTTATTTAGGAATAAGTAGAAAACTCAGGTAAATAAGTTTATATTATACAGCGTGATATATTACTCCTACTAGCAAAATGAACCATGAGAAAGAGTTTTCTGCAAAAAGCAGGTTCATATGCTAAGCAGGCATCATGACATTGAATCAGGGCAGCAATGGCACGTTGCACATAGCAGCAAACTTGCTTGTGGTAGTGTCACAGGTTAGGGACACTATATGAGCTACACCAGCTCATTTAGTCTCTTTGCTTTTCCTACAGCTATAGAGCCTGGGATTCCAAGTGGCTATTTGGTGAAACTACCAAGAATATAAATTTCATGCAGCAGCTGCAGAGAGCCCTGGGTTTACATTTCCCTTCAGAAGAGCTGGAATTACATTTTTGTGAAATTTCATAAATTTTTATTTCAGTGTGACTTGGACTGGAGAGGTAGTCCTGCTTTCTAGCAAGCTATAGCCTGTAATGGCACTTTGGAATACATCAATATTTTCTTTGCTTTTTACCAGTACAAGCAACATAGGGTTTTGAAGGATATGAAGGATAATGTAGGTTAAACAGCTTATTCCCATGCCATTTATTGAATAATATCCTGTAAAAATGTTTGATTTATTATAGAGATGCTGTGCAGTCTTATTCATTTATTTTATTTATTCCATTTTGTTAATCCTTGGTTACTATGGATGAATACAAAAGGTAGTTTGGGCATCTGTATTTTAATGTTGACATGATTACATGTGACTACAGTGAGTGAAGTCAAGGGAAAAATGTTGTTGATATTAAACAAAAGAGAAATTCCTCTAGCAACATCTGGGATAAAGTGAAGATTGCATAACTTAGAGCTGCCCATGGTCACATTGAATTTTCATTCTGTCTGCTAAAAACCCTTGATCATCCTGTAGTGAAGTCTGTGAATCCTGCTGGGCTCTGTAGAGTCGCTATAGAAATATTTAGACATTTGTCAGCACGCTTCATGGAGCCCAAGATCTAAATCCAACAGAGACCCCCCCGCATTATGATTACCATGTTCTGCAACTCATTGTAATACAGACAACCAGCTATTTTTTGTTACTTCACATGACTTTAATAATGCTGATGCAGTTTCACGTGGCATATACCTGCAGATGTCAATAGCTGCACTGAAACTTGTCTTTCTAGAGCACAGACATTTATATTTTGCAATATTAGGACCTATTTTCCTGGCTTTGGCCCAACAAGTTGTGTTTTGTAGGGAAAATCCCATTTTCCTTTTTTTTTTTTCCATTTTGGAACCATTTTATGAAAGTACTAGAAAGGGAAAAGTATCATGGAGGGAAAAATAAATATTTCATATGATGAAAACACATGAAATTTTGAATCAAGACATAAATAAAGCCCTGAAAATAAATCTCAGACAGCTATTTTGTAGTGTAAACCCAGGCACTTTATTGGTACTATTAAAATAATTTTTCCACGGTCCTTGGTTGAAGAGCTAATTTGTTCCTTTCTAGGGAACCACAAGCAATGGGGTAGAAAGGAAGGATGGAGAGGGACAAAATTCAGTGATGCAAAGCATGCTGTGCATAGTGCTTTATACTTTGGTGGGTTGTGTAGCTTGTTAGTTTAAGGCATGACAGCAAAACTTAATCCCTCAGTGGACACCGGAGAGAGGTTGCTCCTTTTATATTACTTAGCAAAACACCTTGAAAGAAACCCCAGAGGTACTCCAAGGGCCACTGAAGTTAATCATGAGAACAGTATGAACAGTCAGTCTGCTCCAGACCCACTCTTAAACCTTTTGGCTTCACTGTGCCAGGAAAAAGCAGATATATCCCACTCCTGCATGGGAGCTGAGGACTGCATGAAGGTGAGGCTTCACATTGTTATTCTTTCCTTCACATCAGTGAAGAGGAGATGGACAGCCTTTGAGCTGACTAAAAGTGCAAAGAGACATCAGATTTACATGTTGAGGAAGGACAGAAGTCCCAGGAGGGCTGCTGGGTGGTTTTACTTGTGGGGTAGTTTTATTTACTCTAACATGAAATTGAGACAGTCAAGGCTGGAGGCGCTTCCGCAAAGCAAGTTTGTATTAAAAGGACAAAAAAAATTAGCAATTGTACTCAGCAACATAACATTTTCATATTGACTCAGTTCTCTCTACATTACTCATAAAACATGCCAGAATTCACTTTTTTGTGAAAAACTCAAACCTGTTGAACTGTAGTTATATATTCTAACCCTGGGGCTGGGAAATGTCCAGCAATGAACAGGTTGGTGGTAAGCTAATGTTCTGGTTTAACCCCAGCCAGCAACTAAGCACCATGCAGCCACTCACTCACTTCCCCCGCCCAGTGGGATGGGGGAGAGAAGCAGGAAAAGAAGTAAAACTCATGGGTTGAGATAAGAACAGTTTAATAGAATATAAAAAGAAGAAACTAATAATCATAATGATAACACTAATAAAGTGACAGCAGTAATGATAAAAGGATTGGGATGTACAAATGATGTGCAGTGCAATTGCTCCCCCCCCGCCGATCGATGCCCAGTCAGTCCCCGAGCGGCGATCCCTCTGCCCCCACTCCCCCCAGTTAATATACAGGATATGACGTCACATGGTATGGAATACCCCATGGCCACTTTGGGTCATCTGCCCTGGCTGTGTCCTGTGCCAGCTTCTTGTGCCCCTCCAGCTTTCTCACTGGCTGGGCATGAGAAGCTGAAAAACCCTTGACTTGAGACTCAACACTACTTAGCAACAACTGAAAACATCCGTGTTATCAACATTCTCATACCTAACTCAAAAACATAGCACTGTACCAGCTACTAGGAAGACAATTAACTCTATCTCAGCTGAAACCAGGACAGCTAACAAGAACAAGAAAGTTTCCTTAATAACCTGTTGCCTCAGTGCTTGATTTCTTCAGCAGTTATTCGTAGTCAAGGAGCCAACTTTGTGCAGTGTCTGATCAGCAATAGGCAGACATAAGTCTTCTGCATTACATGGGAACCAGTTTCTCACTGGTCTTAAATGTACAGTACTCTTAGATACTCTTCTAGTGGCTACAAAAGGAGGACAAGGAGCAGGGATGATAAATCTTGTTACTCTTTTTGGATGGAAGATGGAAGAGATTAGAGTCAAGCTTGCTGAGGAGAGAGATCTGCTAACCCACACTGTGTCTGAGGGGCTCTGGAGCACCTGAAATGGCCCTCAGTGCCTTCATGTGGAACCTACCTCCTCTCCATACACTTGGCACATTTGTAAACACCGACATTTGGACACTTCTGTTTAGCTGTGTTAAACTCCCTTCTTCAACACAGGAGCTTAATGCCATTGTAAATATTTAACAGCACCTCTTCGGGCCTTCAGCAGCCTCCCAGTAGGATTCAGGCCCTCCACGCATCCAGCCTCAGGGAGGTTAATACGTTACAGCACTTGAATTGAGCCTCTTGCAGCTGGTGGGCTGAAATACTTGCTGATCCCATTAGCTGTATTGACCACTGACTGATCACTTGTGAACGCTGACGTCTTTTTCTAGTTGTCCACACACATCTGTACTGCCACGTGAAATGCCCTAGGATGTGAGAGCTGTCTGGATGGGACTTGCATATATGACCCAGGACTTGTGGGAAATCAGCTGGGGACCAGGTGAGCTACCTGATGCAGAGCAAGTGACACAACGCAACTGTGTATGGGCTCTGAATCATGCTTTCAGGTGCCTTCATGGGGAGCTAAACCCCACGAGACTTGGCAAGGAAGAAAACAATGACATCATTATTCAAATATCTTTTGGTGTCCTTTCATGCTTATTGGAAAATTAGAGTTTGATCAGCAGGCTCTGAGAACACCCTCATTTTAGATGCATAGTTTTGTGCTAAAGATTGGTATCTCTGAGTAGCAAAGCATTTTTGCAAGGAACTACCTGATCTTTTATTTGAATTTTTTAGTCCACATTGATATTAACATGAAGGGATACTGTCTGAAAATATATTTCAAAGTTTCTAGTGTGGCTTATTCAGAATTGCAAAATTAATGAGATCAGAAATACATAGGGCAGGATGGAATATCTCTAATTGAAATGAAGATTAATAATTTTTCTTTTCAAGTAAGTGTTTGAGAAAGTCTTTGACTTACTCCTTTTGTATATGTCAAGCTGACCAGAAAGCAGAAAAGCCTTCGGTCAAAAACTCTGGGTCAAATCCAACTCAGAGTGTTATATAAAAAGGTAATACCCACTTATTCCCTCTTTCTTCTGTAGTTCAACTACAATTTGCCTGGAGGCCTGATCTCAAATTATTTGGTTGCTTGCTTTTTGAATCTGTGTCTAGATGAATCTATGATGGGGTTTTTTATTTTGAACTAGGATGCATTGTTCAGATAAATTGAGTTGTTTTCCTGCTCAACATTTTAGAATTTTTTTTTTTTTTTAATGTTCTCAGAGCCCTCTAGGCACTGGAACAAATAGATGAAAAGTAAATTATTAACGTACATTCAGTCAGGCATATCTAATCAGCCCAATTTAAAGTCATTATGTCTTATATAAACAAGTACTGTATATATTTAAATATTTACCATAATAGTTTATGGAGTGACTAGGATGCAGAATACCCAGTCTGTTTTAAAGAGTATTTGAAATGGTGTATACAATTCCAGCAGCTATCAATTCAAGGTCTCTAGAAAGGGAACAATGAGTAGGTGGAGAACAAATTTATTTATGGTAAATTGGGTTGTGGTGGCTCAAAAAGGTTGTAATGATCTGTTGTGATAATGAGGTTAAAAAGCTTATTCCTCTCAGGGCATTTCATTTTTAATTTGAACCTTATCAATCACTTTTTCCAAAATGTGCTTAATGACTGGGTGAGACGCTAGAGAGCATGTAGCGCTTCTTCCTCACTTATTAAAGTTTACTTGTGACTAACACTGGGTCAAATAAACAGAAAGAAATGAACTATGTGATAGGATTGTGGAAAGATGCCCGTATTTTAAAATTTGGCAAAAATTTCTCAGTGATATATTCTAGGAAAGCATACCAGGGCCAACATTTTGTCCTTAGAAAGATACTGCAAGGAAACATGAATACAGATGTAAAACTGCTAATACTTTCTTTGAGGTCCTCTTCAGAAACCATATTTCTTCAGAAGAGGTTTAAACCTGTAGAAAGGATATTATGCCAACGAGATCTTCCAAGGAAGGAAACCAAAGTTAATAGAGGCTATAACAAGTCAATGCTAGAATCCTCTTCTATTTCTCTCTGTGAAATTCACCACTTCAAAAATATTTTTGAAAATGTTAGTTAAATTTTGATTTTTATATATCAGCTTTAAAACTGAAACAGAAGAAACAAGTATGTTTGGTTTGTGTTTGGGAGAATCCTTCTTGGATCCTTCTTTTCCCAATTCTATTTTGTTTCTTTTTTCTTACCTTTATTTTCTCCTAAACAAGGGATGGAAAAGTTAAAAAAGGGGGGGGGAATTAATAGAAAACTTTTAAATACTTTTTATAATTTTCAAACTGACAAAAAGTTGAAAATTATTGAAGTAGAATACCTAATGTATAAAATTATTTCTTCAATAAAAACACAGTTTTCAGCCAAATCATGTTTTTTCTTTTTTTCTACAATCATTTACCTCTCTTGAAATACCTAAGAGCTTACCATTATTTAAATATTCCTAACATAAAATCTAACAGAGAAACAGAATGAGAAATCACTATTAAAAATAAATTTATATATTGGTAGCTTTAAAAACCTCTTTTCAAAGAGCCTATAAACCTAAGAAAGATAGATATTCATGGAATATTGCTAATATCTCTGCAACCATGAGTTTTACACATGGTGTAAATCAAGATATCAAAAAGATTTTATGCGAAAGTATAAAATAGTAAAAAGGGATGTGAACCTTCAGATTTATAAGAGATTGCTAACATGAAGGAACTGAAAGGCTCGCAAAACATCAACAGCTATCCTTTGCTTTCCATGTGCTATTAAAAAGATGGAGCAAATGACATGCCTAAATAAATACAGCACACACTAGAAGGAAGACCTCTACCACATAGGATAGGATTATGTTTTGCATTAGATGACTTTGCTTAGTCAATAAGGAAAAAACTTTTCATGCTGAAATGTGGCAGCAGCTAATCAAAATATTGCAAGCTCTCAGACTGATGTATCAGCTTCATATTCAAATTGTAGGAGAGTAAAATTATTAAAAGACATTTTTCAAAGATACTAGTGAAAATAATATTCTTGTATGTCTGTTCTTCTCATTAATGGGACATGACATACATTTCTTCCACTGTCTTCAGGGTTTAGCTGGGATTGTATGGTTAAGCCTGCAGGTTCTAACTCTAATACTTTCTCTTCCTTGTATTTTCATATGCAGGTACTTGCTTTTATCATTTAAGTACCCTGTTTGTATTTTAAGTAATTGTTGATTGAAAATAAAAGTGATAGTAACTAGTACCCCAATTTAAGAAACATTTTTTGTAATTTTTCATTTTAAGACATCATCAGCAAATCATACTCAAGTGTCTGAAGTTCTAAATTCTTTTCTATGTTCATCTTTGCACTATTTTCCTGTAAAGAAAAATAAAACTTTTGACACTTTTGAAACAGTACCTGTTAACTTAGTTTATGTACTACAACGTACAGAAGCAGTAGTATTTTAGACACCTTAAACCATAGAAGAAAAGAAGCTGGCTTTGGATTTCATGTTATGGGAAAGAAAATACACATCCTAGAGATTTTAGAGTGGTTGGGAAGGACTTCTTTCACCTAAAAACTCTAAGAATTATTTTTCTAGGATAATAAGGCCTTTCCTATGGAATGTGGAGGAATGGATGTAGCTCTGGAGTGAGATTCATGCCATTTGCCTTAGCTACCTATTTAATCTCCTGCTGGAAATGTCCATCCTCCTCCTGTAAAAGGTTCCCAAATGATGTGGCTTAGACTTGGTTAGCTGAAATGATTTTATTTACTGCTTTTCATTTTTATGGTGTTTTGTTGTTCTGTTGTTTTTTGGGTTTTTTTTAAGCAAGAACAGAGTAAAGATATCTATGAGATACAAAGATGAGAGCATTTTTTCCTTTGCGACGTAAATTAGCGGCATTAGTAAGATTTAGCCCATATTGGGAAGTAAATGGTTGTAGTGACTTGCAGTTTATGGAATTGAAAGGGATTTCTGAACACCACCTATTTTGTATATTTTTTGGTGGATGCTTTGCTGAATTGTAAATTTATGTGTGACCACATTTTAAATTAATGTTTCAGTGACAATAAAAAACAAGTTTTGATATTTATAGAATGGTTGGCTGTGAAGAGGTTCATTAATTTCTTCCTTGGCCAGAATTAACAAACTCTCCTGTGTTCTGCCACACCTACAAGAGATTAGAGACTTGAAAGGATACTTGGAAGGGGAAATTTCAGTTGTTTCTGAAGCCAGACCAGGTAACAGGAAAGCATAAATGGAGACAGTCTTTGGAAATGTCTTTGAAGTCTTATAATGGCAAAATTTCCTTGTTAACCTAGAAAGTTCAACTTGAGCAAGTAAAGAGCTACTCTGAAAGCTTTCAAAGACAAGCATATCTCTCGACCAACAGTAAAAAAGACTTTAAACAATCTTTCGGGCAACTATTTTACTAGGCACCAAAAGCTTACATTAATATTAGAGATCTGTGGAAGGTGACTGGGTCCCACCTGTAATTTCCTGCAAACTCATGAGTGTTACAAACTACCCAGAAATTACAGATCAGAAGCAGAATAAGTGCAAGGTCTGTTTGTTCTCCAAATGAGGTACCTGAGAGACAGACATAAGGCTTGACACCAAACATTTCAGAGTAAGTCATTTATGCTAGACCAAGTAGGCTGTGTGCCTGTGGAATAATAAAAAGCACTGCAGTTTCTCTTCTCATATTTCTGGCTCTTGTTTATTAACAAAACATGAGAAAGAATTAAACATTAGACTGGCAAAACTGAGTTTCTAATTGCCTTGAGAGTTTGTGCATCAATCTTTTACCAAGAGAATTATTATAATCTCAGTCAGTTCTTCCAGGTTGCTTGGCCAGGGCATTCAATGTCTTAAAACAAGTCACTCTGACAAGCACAGCAAAATTAAACACACACAAAAATGAGCAATGCTGCTGAGGGGAAAAATGTAATTTCATAATTTCAAATTTAAAGCTACATTTCATTCCCTTGGAAAAAGAGAGGTCTGTGGGTCCTTAATGGGTGAAACAAAAAAAACAAAAAAAAGCTGATATTACAACTCCTTTGGAAGGCTAAAGGCCACTTTAGATTAACCCCAAAAGCTTTATTTTTTAGGCAGGGTCCAAAGAAAATATGAACCATGTAAGTCTCACTTTAAAAATGCACTCCTTGTCATATTTTCTCTGCCAGAAAAAACAATTAAACTTACTCCTGTAACACAGTTAGTGGGAGCCCATCCACTGAAAGTATCTGAGCAAATCTGGCAGGAGAGGTAAGAAAGGTTGTTTAGCTGTGGGTTGTATTGTGTTTTCACTCCCTCTGCGTCACTGAAAGGAGTGTTTGGAGGTTTCTGCCTTGGAAGATCAGAAAGCTGACAGTGGAAGTGTAGGAAGTGCATTCATTACCATATTTTTGTAAGGTCGTTTGTTCTTGTATTCTTCCTACAGTTCTTGAGGTGCACAGATGAAACACTGGTGTGGTTCTCTGCTTATCCATGCCTTTTTGCAGTGCCAGCCCTCAAGGAATATGCAAAAAACCTTTCACAGCCCTTGTACATATCAGGTTGCAGTAGCTCTGGGTTTTTTTCCAAGTCCTTATTTTATACCACTGACCAAAGGTGTGGGAATGGAAAATAAAGAGAGGAGAAGAACTAGGGCAGTGGTGGGAAATATACTCCCTTTCATACATGCTGTAAACATGCATAAAACCTGGGAAAAAGTAGGTCTTACAGTAGGAATTCTTCCATCTATTAGAAGAAAAGAAAAGACAATGCAGTACCTGGACTGTGAAAGGATTACATATAAGTTTTATACATTTAACTTGAGAATTATGAACGTTTTTTAGATCCAGAATACTTTTAGTTATGAGAGTTGAATAAAATGTACTAATATTTGGTCTCACTCCAAGTTATTTGGAAAATGGTTACTTGTCCAATAGCTTCAGCTGGGAAACAGACTAGCGGCTCACAACTCTTGGTATTAAAACAGGCTGGATGAACTCAGTATATTTCCTGAGGGGGCTGATTGATCGTTTCAAATGAGCCAAAGGACAGATCCTGAAGGAGACTTGGAGCCATGTTGTGTCCTCCTATTTGTTATAGAGACTGAGGGTGCACAGAGCCTCCAGCTAAACAGAAGAGGAGACTATGAAGAAACGATGTGGGTCCTTATGCCGTGCCAGCTACTACTAATGGGATGGTTTGCTTTGCCCAAAGAAAATCTGTAGCTCACTTCCCCAGGGCACCAGATCTGAATTTTAAAAACTACTTTTAGGGGGTCGGTTCCATTGGGTCTCCAACAAGCTCCCAGTGCAGGACAGCAGATTGCAAACAGCTCATTCAGAGCCTGGACTTCCCTGGCAGGAAAGGGAGACTGTTGCCAAAGAGTGAAACTAATAAATGCTAAATAGCAAATGCTTGAAGAACATAATACACAGGACTCTGAACTAATGTCAGTGGTCTCTCCCTCCTCCTGCACACCTGGTATTTCCCCTAGAACAACTGTCTTATGTTGCTGCAGACAAAATTTTCTGAATACAAGAGAAATAAGTGCTAGCAAATTATCTGAAATATCTTTCCTTATTTTTTTTTCTTTTTACTTTCTTACATATTTTCAGACAACATTCCCTAACCGTATTCCCTTCTGCAAATACTTGAATACCTGCACTTATAGCAGGACTTAGGTACTATTAGTTGAAGGAAAAAATAATCATTCAACCAGGTCTCGCCGGTTCTAATACAGGGGGATTTGCACCATCCACCAGCAAAGATGGTTATGACCTCCAAACCCATGAGTTGAGCTAAATTTCTCCCTATTGTTTCTATTATAGTCACAAAACTTCCCAAACTTGGTATATCCAATTAATAGTTCTCCTTTAATTAAAAAGGGCTACCTGAAATGTTCTTCACTTGCTGTGGAAGCTTTGTCCCATGATAACTTGCATTTGAGTGTGAGGAAGCAATCAATCAAAAAATAATCTCTAGCAGCCATAGATTAGTGGAGGCAAATTAAATGAAAACAAGTTGTCTTTTGAGTGAAGAAAACTACTAAAAATGCAGCTTTTCAGACAGAACAAGAAACACTATGCTCATTTTAAGATAAGATATTTTGTAAAATGTTTGAGAAGTCTAGCAATTATTTTTTTCTGTATTAACACAGCAATATATGTTACAGGATGCAGTTCAAGTGTAATGCCTAGGTAATCTATAATCAGTGTCAGAATTTGTTAAAATGTGAATGCTAGAGCATTGTCTCCCTTGCAGTTATAATTATGACAAGATTTCAATACAAAATTTCTATATATAATTGGAAAAATACATACTAATTCTACTTCCTAGATGTAATTCTTTTCAAGGATTTTTATCTATCCTGAACACCTTGCAAGATAGTCATTGGTTTCCTGATGAGGCACAGAGGAGTTCAACATTTAAAACAAATGTTCATACTTTTAGATTTAGTTTACAAATATAATAAATACCTTCTTATAATCCAATAGACAAATAAACACCTTATAAATACTAATGCTAAAAAAAATGTAGCATACATCTGTATGGTGAATAAAAAGTGGAAGCTGATTCTCTTTTATTATTGTTTAACTTCCCTGTTGCCCCTTCTGGCTGATCTAGGAGCTGTGGTAAGCTTTAAGATACGTTTTCAGGCTGTCCTTAAAGCACTCTATGCTTTTTTTTGTCTTGGTGTTTAGTAGTACTGATAGACTGTAAGCTGTTCAGTCCTCTGAGTTGGAGGACCATGACTACAGGAACAGTGATTTTTCATTTGTGGACACTGGAATTGTAAGGGACAGGTTGTATCAGTTAAAAGTTCATAAATCCATGGAGCCTGATGGGATTCATCCCAGAGTACTGAAGTAGCTAGCAGAAGTTACAGCAGAACCCCTCTCAATAATCTACCAAAGGTCTTAGGAATGTGGGGAGGTCTGCAGCTGCATTCTGGAGTGTGTTAAACACACTATAACCAGCCAGTAAAGAGAGGTGACTATCCGGCTGTATTTAGTGTTAGTGTGACCTCACCTCGAGTACTGTGTGCACTTTAATTTAAGAATTTAATTTAACAATTTAAGAAGGATGTGAAGGTCCTTGAATGCGTTCAGAGGAGGGCAACAAAGCTGGTGAACGGGCTGGAAGGCATGTCCTCTGAGGAGCGGCTAGGGACTCTGGGTTTGTCTAGTTTGGAGAACAGGAGGCTGAGGGGCGACCTCATTGCTCTCTCCAGCTTCCTGAGGAGGGGACGTGGAGAGGGAGGTGCTGAGCTCTTCTCCCTGGGATCCAGCGATTGGACACGTGGGAATGGTTCAAAGCTGCGCCAGGGGAGGCTTAGACTGGACATCAGGAAGCATTTCTTTACTGAGAGAGTGGTCAAACACTGGAACAGGCTTCCTACAGAGGTGGTCGATGCCCCAAGCCTGTCAGTGTTTAGGAGGCATTTGGACAGTGCCCTTAATAACATGCTTTAACTTTTGGTCAGCCCTGAAGTGGTCAGGCAGTTGGACTAGATGATCATTGTAGGTCCCTTCCAACTGACATAGTCTACTCTAGTCTACTCTACTCTATTCACTCATGTTTGAATCGTCAATTGGCCTTTGACAGAAAAAAGCTGATTGTAAAAATTCTTTCTGGGAACATGGACACTTCTAATTATACACTATTGCCAGAAAAGGAGGATCTTCTTCAGTGTTTGGGACAGAGTCATGCCATTAGACATGCAGTTCTGATGCATGCTGAATTACAGAAACTGTGGGATATGTAATTTTAGGGAAAGATTAAGGTTGCTTGTCTGCCTCTTCTCAGAAAAATATCATATTATGTTGTCACAGAAACTGTACTTTATCAATACATACAAACCATGCAGGCAGTAAAAATGGTCTTGCTCTTGGTAATATCGAAAAGTACAAAGCTGTAGAGAAAACCAGGTAGATATCAACAATACCTCTTTAGTTTGTCTCATGCTCCTTAAGACCTTGGTTCTCTACAGTAGATTTTAGATCCAGCCAAAAAAGCCCCAGTATCTGCCATCAGGCAAAGCTTGAAGGGTTCTCTTGGAATCAATGGCAAAATACTCTGCGTTTAGAATCAGCTGCCTGAGGTAATGTGATTTCTGTTGCTACTAATGTATATAGTGTTTATGCACATACATCAAGCCATAAGGTGTACATGGTTTGCTTACTTTTTAAGTCAACAATACCAATTCATAGGCAGTTCTTAGATAAGAAAAGCAGCATGAAATGTTAATTATTCCTGCATGCTAATAAGTTTATAAGTTGGTGGAAAACAGTACTTCCTTTATGCAGTACAGGAAAACAATTTTTTCCAGAAATGTTTTATCTGTAGAAACTCCAAGACCCAAGAAGCAGAACTTCAAAGATAATTAGGTACTTACTCAACCAGTCAGCTGCCTGAGAGAGGCAGAAGCTCTTAAGATCTTCCTCTCACTGGAAGTTAACTGCCTAAAAGTTAGAATTTACTTTAAGCAAGCCATGACAGATCTTTCCATTGCCAATGGAGGTGATGAGGCACCCCTGGAGGGCTGTTCATCTTACCTGTCTGACAGACCTTTCTCAGTATGGGAGGAGTCTTCCTGTGGAGCCTTTTATTTATTTTTTCCCTTTCATTGACTATAAAGGAAACTTTTTAGCAGATAGATTAATTGACTCAAACCTTGAGCCAGCCTAATTAACGCCAGGTCTTACCAAATTAAATGCTTTGTCCAATTCCTAGATATCTTGGAAAAAAATAAAATCCTCCACATGTCGGTATGCAAGCAGTTTGTGGGAACTATTAACTACAAAAGACAAGTTTTCTCAGAGAGGGAGCCAGGCATTGCCAACACAAACCAGGAATTAAATGAAGAGTTAAATGATACAACTTTGGTAAGTATGCAACTAGTGGGGTCTGAAATGTTACCCTTTCTTTTGACCTCCTCTCACAATATTTTGCTTTTTGTCAATGCCCTTGTAAGACCTGTGTTCAACTCTTTGCTCTAAACAAGGAACAACAAAGCCATTTACATGACTCTGTCAAGACAGCTGTAAAGGATGTATCCAGTTCTGGCAAGACTTATGCATAGCTGGAAGATTAAGTCCACAGTTCCACGTTTTCCCAGGTAATTGATTAATTACTTTGTGTTTCATCAGTATTTTTGGAAAAATAATCAGTTATTTCTCACTCTCCTGGTTTTGCTCCATGTGATCTCAGATTTTATTGAGGGACCAATTTAGTCAAAAACTAGTCTCTCAAAGCAGTAGATAAGAACAAGCAAATAGGAAGCATGTAAAATATATTCAGGAAATAAGCATTTTACTGAAATTAAATTTGTCCTGAACAGCAAGAGATCTCTTCATGAAGTCATATTTTTTTCCCATGTTTAAAAATAATCTATGCATAAATTGGTCTGTATTACATTCAGGAAAAAAATGCATCTTGTTGCATCTTTAATAATATTCCTGCTAACTTTCACAATATCGCATTACTGCAAGCAGCACAGAAATGCAATTCTGTTTATGCAACATTCAAGAAACATCAATATCAGATTGAACAAACAAATAAGTATATTATAATGAGATCTGACCGCTCATTAGTTAAAATGAATATAATGTTTAGTTATTTGAAAGCATGTGTCTTTCTAAATGTTTGATCTTTTATTGATAGTACTGATGGTTTAAGCATATATTTATTTCTGTGTGACAATTATAAATAGCTGTTGTGGGTTAACCCCAGTGGGCAGCTGAGCCACTCACTTCCCCCTCTAGCCCCAGTGGAACAGAGGAAGAGAAAAGGAAGAACAAAAGCAAGAAAACTTGGGGGTCAAGATGAAAATAAAAATAAAAATTTTCTAATAAGTGAAGGAGAAGTGGAATAAGAGAGAAGAAAACCATATAAAACAAGCGATGCAAAAAGCAGTCATTCACCATCTCTTATGTGTAGATGGATGGACAGCCAGTTCCCAAGCAAAAGATGGCTAACCTTCCTAAAACCCCCTCTTTTCCCTTTTATTGCTGATGATGTTATATGGTATGGAGTATCTGTTTGATTAGTTAGGATCACCTGCCTGGCTGTGCCTCCTCCCAAGCTATTGCGCACCCCCTCTTCTATTCACTGGTGGGGAGCAGAGTGAGAAAAAAAGGACTTGATGCTGTGCAAACACTGTTCAGCAAAAGCTATCACATTAGTGTGTTATCGGTGCTGTTCTGGTCAAAAATCTAAACCACAGGACCATATGAGCTGCTATGAAGAAAATTAGCTCTCTCCTAGCCAGGCCAAGTACAACAGTCAAACTGTCAACATCTCTTCTTATATGTACTCAGGATTTAGGACTACTATATATGATAATAACTTTGAAACAAAAGATAATGCAATGCAATACATAAATTCATCCAGAAATTACTTCAATGTAAGGTTATCACTATTTGTGATCTGTTTGACAATACGCAAACTGATTCCCAAAGCATCAATATCAACAGTTCTACTTAAATGACATTACAAAATTGACATTACAAAGAACCTTTTTTATGTCAAGTATCTGTTATGGAAGATTTCAAAACCAATCAAAAATACTATTTTAACTTGTCACTTGGAACTTAAAATTATGAAAAATTTAGGTTTTAATCTAAAAAAAAAAAATTATTCTTTGAATGATGAAACGATCAACTGTGTGAAAAGCACACCAATTTGGTTAAGTGTAACATTGACCTGTGTCTGACAACATTTAGACCAAACTACAACTTTCAAGAAAATTTGGCAAGTTTTTAGGGTATCTAGAAGATTTTTGTGACATCAAGTCAAAGTTTTGTGTTTGTGTTTCACAACAGAAGCAGACTGTTTAAGAAAGCTTTTGGTTTAGGTGCATATAAATATTTTTGCAGTGAAAATTTTGACATCTAACATGACAAGGATTGCCAAGATCAACATGTTCTTCCCCATATGGAAAAATCCCCTACGGTTCCTATAGAAGAGCTGAAGAAAAACTACATAGCCATGGTATCATCAAAACAAGTGGTTCAGTGGTTCCTGGAGCAAAGAAATCCATGTCTGTGCTGGATGTGTGCCTCAAAGTTGATTGCTTTTGAACTGTGAGCTTACCACTGAAGTTTCCAATGTCTGAGGTATTCAGAAAGCATCTCTTCAAGGACCTGTGTGGATTATCTGACGTTTATGTAGGAATGAATTCACACTGGAGACGCCCCACAAAGAGCTGGGATTTTCTGAGGGCTCCTTCTTTGCCTTGACCTTTTTCCACTAAATCTTACTTGAGACACCTACTCCTGTGGCACATGTGGAATAAATTGGCCCACAGGGTAACAGATTGACTAGGGAAATTGACTCCATCCCAGCCAAACCCAGTACACCTAGTGAAGGAACAAACAGGCAAATGCATGTACAATATAATCCCTAAGCTAAGCTAAACATTGCTTTGCCTGTCTAGATTCAGAATGAGATGTCTAAAATTTCCTAAAGTCTAAACCTTTCACTAGCTTTGTATAAACTACATCAAGTGGTAAACAGCAGACTGAGAAGGCATCCAGGAGAAAATGGGCTTATCTGTCCTAATTTATGCATCTAAAGGTTAGGTTTATAAATCTGCACTAGCTATTTAAGCTTCTTCTATAGTCAGTGGAGAAAAATAAGTATGTCCAGATGGCAACTTACTTTATCCAAAGCATCTGTGATAGATTTAAGGCCTACTAAAATAGCAGAAAAAATCCCTCTAGATTCAATTATCTTTGGCTCTGATGTTAAAACATAGGTTAGAATTATTTTAGACCCAGAATGGAGAGAAATAAATGTATCTTTTTGCCATGTGAGTTTTTGTTGCCATACACCATTATTTGCATAGTAAATGCAAAGAAACAATACAAAAATTTTGCAGATGTATGTACAGAATTAAGAATGTATTCAAACATAAAATGGGAATCAGTAAGAAGGCTTTTCTGATACTCTAGAAACCTGTTTTTTAGAGAACTGAAGACAATATGTTATTTAACACAGTGCTTGTAACTATTACAATAACATATTACATATCCTGCAAACTTTTAATACCTGAAAGTACAAAGGAGAAGTGTTATACTGGATGACAAGAGCAACAAGGTCTCTCTGTTGGGATTTAATGCCTATAAAACAGGTATAATTTATTTTTTCCTCCTTCAGTAAAGGTTTTGTATTTTGGAAAAGTGTAATGTTCTGACATTTGTATTGAAATCAAGAAGGTGACCCTGTGACTAAGTAAGTTGAATAGCCAACCTGACAGAAATGTAATAAGCCTCTTGTGGTTGTTGCCAGGTTGGGAAAAGTACAATTTATAATCTCAACAATGATACGAACACACGTAAGGTCTATCATTTGTCTTCAGTAAAAAGGTAGCAGACATAATAGGGGCTATGATCAATGTACTAAAATAGTAATTATTTCCTTATTTTAAAGCCAACTCAATTGATCATATTATTTTATTTTACATATCTAGAACTGACAAGGCAAGTCATAGGATTTGGAAGTGTAATTTCAGATCTGGCAATAAAATGGCTGGCAATTAAAAATGAAGTATGTAGATTATGAGTAACTTCATAATACTTATTATTCATAATACTTATTATGAAGTTAGATTCAGATTGAACAGGACTAAATAAACATTCTACATCATTAGGTAAATCTCTGACCAGACACTGCAAAATTTGTCATGGAAGTCTCAGGCTTATCAGAACAGAATGTGAGACATAAGATACCTGTATTTAAACAGGTACAACACATGGCAATAGTCAAAACTGGTTAGCAACTTCTTAATTGTCTCCATGCATAACACAGCCTGGCAAAGTGGACATCCTGGTATCAATAAACACTACCTCAGAGAACGCAGCAGGCATATCTCCTTCTTATGTATCTTTTTCATCTTATATGATCTACTTTATGTATTTATTTACTTGAAATTTCCCAGTGTAGGTTTATTTAACTAACTAGAGCACTGAATTCTTATATCCTGTATTGGGGGGTTGGACTAGATGTCCTCTAAAGGTCCCTTCCCACCCAAACCATCCTATGAGTCTATGATTCTATTTTAGATGAACTTACTTATCTACTTACTGCTTCCTTATTGCTTCTTAACGCTCTGTTAGAAGTGCAACATAACCTTGCAAGTCACCTTGTTTTACAAAACTAAAAGCATTTCTAGAAAAAGACCCAAACTTCCTAAATTAATTAATCTTTCTTTTCTAAACACCACAATTTTTCTCTAAGGTAGGAATATGACTTCCAACATCTGCATACCCATACATTAATCTACTTTGGTCAAGAAAATTTTTCGTCCCTCTTTTACAAAACTGAAGTGTCGAAAGCATCAAGAATAGTAGTTATGCTAGGGCATCTTTGCCTGTTTTGCCAAAGGTAATTAAACTGTCCTGCTTCAGCCTCTATTTCCTAGTAACAATGTTTCACTTGATTTTCCACAGAAAACTATCTGACAAAGGGCTTGGAGGAGGGATGTCGTGGTTTAACCCCAGCCAGCAACTAAGCACCACGCAGCTGCTCACTCACTCCCCCCCCATCCAGTGGGATGGGGGAGAAAATCAGGAAAAGAAGTAAAACTCATGGGTTGAGATAAGAATGGTTTAGTAGAACAGAAAAGAAGAAACTAATAATGATAATGATAACACTAATGAAATGACAACAGTAGTAATAAAAGGATTGGAATGTACAAATGATGCGCAGGGCAATTGCTCACCACCCGCTGACCGACACCCAGCCAGTCCCCGAGCGGCCATTCCCTGCCCCCCCCTTCCCAGTTCCTAAACTAGATGGGACGTCCCATGGTATGGAATACACTGTTGGCCAGTTTGGGTCAGGTGCCCTGGCTGGGCATGAGAAGCTGAAAAATCCTTGACTATCGTCTAAACACTACTGAGCAACAACTGAAAACATCAGTGTTATCAACGTTCTTCACACACTGAACTCAAAACATAGCACTGTACCAGCTACTAGGAAGACAGTTAACTACATCCCAGCTGAAACCAGGACGAGGGAGCATTCCCTTAGGTATAACACCCATCTCTGTCCCCAGATACCTATCGGAAAAACAGCAGAAGCCATGAGGACTCTGGAGATGCATCTGGACATTTGTTCTACAGATAATACATGCTGATGGCCTCCCCCCAAAATTCAAGTGACCCCATACTTTTTAGGTATAGATCTCCAGACTAAATCAGAAACCTTTCAGGTTTGCCCTTGGCCACTGAGCAGGGAGGCAGAAACATCTAAATGAAGAAAGGTTCTATTTTCTTATAACTTTGTGTTTTTCTTAATGATTATAACCCATATTAAAATCAAGAAGCTCATCTGATTGCCTATTTTAGATAGTATCTTCTGATGTTGACATTCACCACCCATTCATGTGCTATTAACACAAAAAAGCAATTTACTGAATATTAAAAACTACAAAATGAAAAAAACAAACTTACGAAAGAAAGGGTAAATGAAGGCCTCATCCTGGAATTTTTTTCTTTGCAAGCTATCTTTTCTTATCTTTACAGAATAAAAAGAATCTCTATATATATATCCTTTTGAGAGGCAGACAGAGTTTTCTAAGACCTTATGAAAGGCAATGAGTTGGACAAAGTGGAAAAGACAGTAGAAGGAGTTTTTTGTACTAGCTAGGAAATGAGACTTGATGACTGGATCTTTTCAGCTTGGTATAGACCGGTCAAGCTGTCCAGTTGTGTAATAGACATAGCAATATTCTATATTATGCCACAAATCTGATAAACAGTGTTCACAGTCTGCTGATGAAATGAAACAGCTGACAGCCATTAAAATCCAGGAGAGGCAAAGGTCTTCTGAATCAATGAGATTTTTTGCATACCCAAAATTGAATACAGGGGTGCATGCTGATTTGTAATGCTTACACACTGGTTGAGGTTAAAAATTAACACCTAAACCTCCAATGTATTTGGGTATAAACACATGGAACTGTGTTTATGCATGTGGGTGAAAACTATAAATACAAGTATAATCTATTTAAACTTATAAACATTTTCATAAAAATGTATTTATTGTTTTTATATATATACACATATACATGCACAACTATAATTACAAGATTGGCAAACTCATGCTAGTGCTCCCATGCTGTTACTGGACTGGATTTGCAGTATCCCTAATGGTGAAAAATGAGGTTGCTAACAGACTAGACATTGGTTTTGAGGATCATGTCACTGGAGTTTGTCGTAAATCCTGTAATACTCTACTTTTTGATTTTTTAACTTTATGTGCATCAAGGCCTGACTAACTGAGGGTGAGAGGCAACGCCTGTTGCGGGATAAGGAGCAGAGGAAGAAATAATCTTCGGGGTGGTCCTAACTATTGCACCATCTTTACACAATTATAAGTGAAATAAGAGGCCATTATAAAATATTGGACTGCCTTCTGGCCAGCAAATGATTCTTTTTTAATGATGCAAGAATTACATTAATTGTTTGAGTGCACTGGGTATCACAGGTATTTTTTATTAGCTACATGGCTGTCAGACACTAAGTGAAACTTGAAAATGTATTGATCAAATAATTTTACATACTCCCAGGGGTTTAGTTATGCTTCTTTTCACCTCTCTTTCAGACTGATCCAAGTGTGGGTAGTGTTGGGGTTCCTCCACTAATAAACTATCTTCTAGTTTTTCTTTAATGGATGCTGTTGTTTCCTTTGAGCCAGTATTTGTTAATTACTAGTGTAATGTGCTGTCATCCCAGAAGTTGCAGCTACTGCAACAGAAGGACAGCAGATTCTTTGGAAGACCTGCAAAATTAAGATCTTGGCTACTTTAAGCCCTACATGTCCCATGACATTTTCCCAAGCACAGAGAGGCCTTGGCTTGGTTGTCCAGCTGAACTGCAAACATGTAATGAGATTTAGTCTAATTAAAATTCATCTGTAGCTTCAGTCTGCCATGTACAGCAACATCTTTGTCTGCAGTGTATAAAAATAATAAGATATTTAGTTTTAAATCTTGTATTTTGCATAAACTTCAGGATAGGTATGTTTTTTAGCAAGGGAAACTCTGGCTGTATTTAAGGTGTTGGCAATATTCCCTGTTAATTCAACAATTTCCAGTTTACTGTATGGCCCCCAGTTCAACATATTTCCCCTTCAGGAAAATACTTAGACATGTGGTCAGGTACAACCAACTTAAGCATAGTTAAAAGCATTTAAGCACTGTTCAGAGATATGTTTGCATTGAAGCTGTAAACAGAAGATAGACTGGGAGAAATGCACATTGTGGTAAATTATTGCATCCACACTAAGTGCAGACAATAAAAACTGCACTGACTTTAAACAAAACAAAAATCTGGGGGAAAAGGTGCATATACTATAAAACATTTGAAGTAAATTCTAAGCAGGTGGACTACATAGCAATAAGGCATCAAGACTTGACATTTATTACACCTACTTGAGTTTTGCTTTGAATATTTCCACCTTCCCCTCTCCCAGGCTCCACCAAAAGAGTGCTTGAATTTTGCTCATCATTAACTTGATGTTTGAAAAAAACTGTCATTTCCTTAGTGTTTTTTGTTTAGTGTATAACAAAACAGGGATTTTGCACTCATGTTTGTAAAGGGCATAGTGCTAGATGAGCACAACACAAATTCACATTTATCAATGCTTCTCAATATAGTTTATAGGCAATATGTTTTCTGCAAGATCCCTCAGGAACACCAGAGGCCAATGGAAGCTGTTGCTGTTAAAGCTGAAATATGCTTAAGCAGAGCAAGATCAGATGTTGCTGGCAGCACATTTCTTCACAAGTACTGTTGCTAGCAAGCTAGAAAAAGTTGGAGACCACTGACTGAAAGAGAAATCTAATTTTTTAAAATATAATCTCCTCTGCTTCAGTACCTATTTCAGCATCCCTTCCAGCTAATGGACCATCAAGACAAAGAAAGGCAAAGAGTTTGTTCAAGGTCTCAAACCCCAATTATGAGACCAGTCTTCTGCTGATTAAATGTGATCCAATTTTGTCATCTTAACCTAGACTCATATTTGCTATCTAGTAGTTTAGAAGTACAATCAGAACATTACAGAATTAATGACTGCAGGAAGTTTGATGAAATTCAAGATAATGGTACACAGCTGGTGTTTGGCAGTGACAGTTGTTTTGTTCTGTCTGATCATGTATAATATAACATACTGCATGCAGAGGTAAAAAAACCCTAAACTTTACATCTTTAAGACATTTTACTGATATTTGGTATACTAGGCGTTAGTTTTTAAACCTGCTATACAAATTCACTCAAAAATAAAATGCAGAGTCTTTACCTATTCTCTTTCACAGCGTGACCATACATTTGCCACTTGTCAGGCAAATTAAGAAAAATATCTTATTTATATGCTTTAGCAAAGGTATGTGAGCCTCTGGGCTGTCTCAGAATAACAGGAAATAAAAACTTGACTGCTGTGATCACAATAGAAAAACAACAGGTTGAAGTCTGGTCTAATGTCACAGTACCAGGAAATATTAAATTCCATAAAGTTTAAACACCTGTGCTGCTGTAGGGTACTATTAAAGCCTTTTGTTTACTGCTGACTGCATTCAGCAAACTTTCACATGTCTGTAGATCACCTCATTAAAATGCAGACCAGGACTACAGACCTTTGCAAGATGGATAAAGGGGAGGCACAGATTTAAAAAAAAAAAAAAAAAAAAAAGGGATCAAGGACATGAGTAGCACAAGTATTATAGTAGCAGCTGAAGAGAACAAGAACTCATTTGAAATAAGAATATGCTACTGCTTTCAGTATTGTGAAGGACTATACAAAAAAGCAGAAATTCTTTTATTTTTTTTTTTTTAAACAGAACACAGATATCTTTCTTCCTCCTATCCTAATGAAGAATTTTCACCACATAGATGCATCTAAAGATGGATTTAGGTAATTACAGCTTTAGGAAGACTGCTACCTTGTATGCACATATAGCTAACCTATGCTAGGATTTTACATGGGATGCACAACCGTACATATAAAAATTAAGGCAATCTAAGTCTTCACTAAGATATAATTAACACAGTTAATAAAATAGTTGTCTCTTTAGCTTCTCTCCCTGTTGGCCATTTGTGTGAAATGTTGTACAGAGAGCCCTCTGCCCTGCCCCTTTTCTCCAGACAAGACTGCTGTGACCTGCTGTACGAATTTCTGTGTAAGAAGTGTGCTGCGCTTGTCACTTTATTCTCACTTGAGAAGTCGGTGAACAGATGAGAGAAAGCTGTTGTTATCCTTCTGCACAGGAGGCAAACTGAAGCACAGAAATATTAAGTAGCTAATGTAAAATTTCACAGGAAAACTTTGGCTGGCAGTATCTAAATACAGATCACGAAACCCTGATACCCCAGCTCCCCTGCAGGACCATTCTCTCTGCCGGTCCCCATAAGTTCTAAGATGCTTTGATGTGCTGCTCTTGCTAAGGGAAATAACAAAACTACATTAATATACATTGAACAAATTTGTTCTGGGTTCAGAAAGGTTCAGGCAGGAAATAAACTTCCACAGGAGTTCAGATCTGAATTCAGTAAAACTTTTATGAAATGCTATAAGGAGCACCAAGAAAAAAATAAGGGCTTTTGATAGTAGAATAACTAGCTTTTTCAAGATCTATTTTTCTTCCTACCTCCATTGCTTCCCAAAAGTGGTATAATGAGGTCTCTGCTCAAAGTAATTAAAGCTTCTAATTAATGGGAGAAAATCACATTTACATATGGTATCATTCCCATTTTCAATTAATTGCTCTAGACAAGAATTTATTCCAAATTCTCTTTCTGAGAAGGTGCAAAAGCCTTTACTAATTAGTCATTTTTTTCAAACATGATATCCTGACAGAAAAAGAGAATTGGTATTATTCTAGCACCAGATAGCAACCAAAGTTTAAAGGAAAGAATGTGCACATGGCAAATCTTTCAGATCTGTGAGTGAGTTTAGCTATCAGTAACAATTCTGTCATTTTTCAGATAATTCTTGAACTGAGACCCTGGATCTGCTCCTGGAAATCACAATGTTTTTCCTGGTGATTTAAAACAGAAAGTGATTTTTTTGTATTTATATAGCTACCTATATCATAACACTTATTTACTTTCCATGAGGTCCCTGGAAACATTCTAAAATCATTTCTCAACAAAATAGTATCAGCTCTCTGCACCTGTGGACAAGCTGCCTTTACAGGTAGTTGTAAATAGGACTTGCTCATATTTTGAGGGATCATCCTTTCTGCTTAACAAAATGAACATGTGACATGCAAAGATGAATTTGTTATTGGGTTTGGCTCTTTTTTCATCAAGAAAACTGAAAATAACCCCTCACCAATCATAAATCCCCCTGCATATTCAGGCAATCCTTATTCATGGATGGAATTTCACTGGGAGGCAGACCAATGTAATAAATACCCTTTTCTGGCACTGCTTATTCAAGACTAACAGACTCATTCACATAACTTTGGTTCTGGGCTTGCAATTAACTGAATTTGATTGAAGTGCCATTATATTCTAGCTGTGCAGTTTCTCAAAGAAAGACTGATTAGTGGTGATCTGTGATATATTTTTTACTTCTGATTCATGTTCAACCCAGGATAAAATTCACTAGAAGCTGTTACTAAGCAATGGTTGTAGAAGACTGGGTAGAAGTTAAGGATCTGTCTGCTTTTAAACCCCTCACAAAACATCCATCACATCTCTGACACCTGAATATTCTTTGACAATCTGCCCCTAAGCATGTAACTCTTCCCTGATCAACAGACTACAACTAGTTTTCTGATCTTAAGTAATCACCCTAAATTGCACCATTGTCAGTGGTGAGAATGGGATATCACCTAAAATGAGGTTAATCTACCACTGCCCTATTTAGGTTAAGGGAGGCTCGTGTGTTCAGTTTAGGCTTTGGCCTTTAAATTACATCAGATAAATTTTTATTTGAGACTACATCTGCTCCACTACTGTATCCATAAACTAAATAGTGCCAACCATCTGGACTGTTTAATTATTACAACAGTCCCTGGCACAGCATCGTCCCTGGGCAAATCACACTTTCCCAACTGGTTTCTGGAAAAATTCTGGGCTACGACAGGCCAGGAACCATCCTTAATAGAAATTCTGCATGTAGCATATCTTGTTTTGGAGGGTGAAAGAATTTAGTAGCATGGATGTGGCCCGCCTATGCCAGCTGGCCCAAGGAATGGGTCCCAGCGCTGCTTAGCTCACTAGTATAGATGTAGCCTCAGCCTACAGGCCAGTTCTAAAGAAGCACTTAAATGACCCCCCCAGGCTGAGTACTACAACGACAGTTGGCCTGCTTGTGACAATCTTCCTCATGCGGCCCAAGCTGCTGTTGACCGTCTTTGCCATGAGATCACACTGCTGGCTCTTGGTCACCACCTTGTCAATCACAATCCCCAAGTCCTTTTCTGTAAAGCCGCTTTCCAACTGGTTGGCCCCCAGCCTGTCCCGGTGCCTGGGGTTATTCCTTCCTAGGTGCAGGACTTTGCAGTTTCCTTTATTTCAGGAGATTCCAGTTTGTCTAATTCTCCAGCCTGTCAAGGTCCCTCTGAATGGCGGCAAAACCCTGTGGTGTATCAACAACTCCGCTGAGTTTTGTATCATTTGCAAAATTGCTGAGGTACATTCTGTCCCAAACTCCAAGTCATTAATGAAGATGGTGAAGATGCACCACTGGTGACTAGACTTCAGCTTGACTTTATGCTATTGATCACAACCCTTTGAGCCCAGCAGTTCAGTCTGCCTCACTGTCCGCTTACCTAGTCTGCTCTTCATCAGTTTGTCTGTGAGGATGTTAGGGCAAACAGTGTCAAAAGCCTTAATACAGTCCGGATAAAACATAAACTTCTCTCCCCTCCTCCACCAGGCCAGCTGTCTCATCATGGAGGGCTATCAGCTTGGTTAAGCATGATTTCCCTTTCATATATCCATGCTGACAACTACCAATCACCTCCTAGTCCCTTGTATATCTGCTCCATCACCTTCCCAGGAATCAATTTGAGGTTGACCAGCCTCTAGTCCCTGGATAGCATTCAAAAAAATTTGCTTCTGGATGAACACTCACTGTCTGTGAAAAGGGGCCTTCCACTTAGGTCATTATCTGCTTATGCCATTCATCTATCTGCCTACCCATCAGACTCTTACAGTAATTTTTGAAACTGGTTTCAGCACAGTTGACAAAAGGGTAGTAATTATAAGTTGCATGGAAATCAGCTCTGTTAACGTCTTTGTTTAAAGAATTGCTACTGAGGTTGGCAGAACCTGACCCATCAGTCAGGACCTTGTCATTTCAAAGTAGCTATGGCACATGGCAAAAACCAGCAGGAAGCAAGCCAGAGAAGGTAGGCAGCAGATAACGGGGAGACAGGTATATTAGGAGCAAAAATTGTAGGAAGGAGTTTGTCATTAGAATTACAGAGGAGTTTAGGTTGCACAGTGAGGAATATAGGGTACATACAACACAGTTGCCATGCGTATATAGGCCATCATGTACCACTACGTCTGCTTCTCATAGAACAAACTGTTCTGATAAAAGTGGCCGATGCTGAAGTGTTTGTGCTGCAGTGAATGCTAGTACTTGCTCAGTACAGACCCTTCAGCAGAAAAAGGCATCACAGTGCCTGATTTCTCAATGTCAGTTGGTTTGCTGCCTTACTACAGAGCTGGGTGACTTTGAGCATGGCTAGACGTAAAACTAGGTATGAAAAGTGGGTTTTCAGCTCTAACAGATGCTTTGGGAGTTCACGCACATCCAAGTTTAGGAATTCACATAAAAAATGTTCATGGAATACAACTTTGGGCATAGAAACGTAACATTCACTTAAGTTTTATTGTATATGCCTTTATCTTTTGTCTTCTCCTTTTTTTTTTTTTTAATCTCACCTCAATATCATGAACTACAATAGATTGATACTTTCAGTAAAAATGTCCACTAAACAGACCTGGAACTGTACTTCATAAACCTCATGCCATTGACGTCTAGCTTTAAATTATTTAAAACAAAAGAGACAGACTAAAACCATCAAACTTTAGCAAATATATTGCAGTAGGTAAGTAATTTGGAAAGCTTTCCTTTTCTTTCATAAATGTACACACAAGTTAAAGCACAACTTTTAAAAGTGTAATTTAGTCCTTGTAGTTGTTCATTAGTTAAAATTTGATTGGTGGCTATAATCAGACAGGTTAATGCCTTTTAATTTTTCAATATCTCTCACAAGGGATGAGATCTCTTACCCTCCCTTCAAAGTAAACAGCTTCTCTTATATTCATTTGCAAATGCACTTCCTAAGACAGGGATGTTGGAGCTGCATAATGCCACACTGCAAGCCACTTAGGGGCAATCAATTAGTACAGGTGGTTGAAGGGACTGTATTATATCTATGTATCCTCTATTATATCTACTAAGTATCTAGTTTCTCCCCAGCTTGTACAGTTCTCTTTCTGTACCGGAAATTTTCAACATGCAAAATTGCTGCTGCAATCCAAGAAAGTTCTGCTGATGGAAAGCCTGATCAAACCCTGCACACAAGGATAATAACACATCATAATAACATGGTACATACATAACAGTAGCATTATACTGATAGTAACTAATTCAGACCATATTTATAGCAGTCTCTGAAAAAAGGATTGAAGTGCAATTTTGATAGTGGCCAAGTTCTAGGCATGCAGTTCCATGGTACTTTGGAACTATCAAGCTCACATACAATTAATAATCTTAAATTTCTGGCACTTACTTTCTTTGATGTCCAGAATTTTGAGAAAAAGAGGAGGAAGGAGGCAACCCTTACTTTTCTCTTCAGCAGTTTTCTCTGTCTCTCTTCCTTCTTTTATTTCATACATTCTTGCTGGCCTTTTAAACCTGGTTCACTGCACCTGACAATGTTCCTCAGGATGATGCTGTCAGCTGGGAAAAAAAGAGAGGCTAGGAGGTGAATGCAAACAAATGACATTTGTTTGCATGGCTTGTAAAATGTGAACAACCTTCTTTTACTTGTCTTACTTGTATGGCTTGGAAATCAAAAGCAAAGACATGAATGTGGCAAAGTGAAGGAGGAAAAATATTGTAGGTACAGTTGTAACTGATCAAAGAGCCTGTCTGTTGCTGACACCAGCTGGCAGTAAGTGCAGAAATCCTGTTTAAAGCACTAAAGATTCTGAAATAATTATGCAGGTATACAAGTTAGTTCTTAGGAGTTGGACAATATTTGTGATACAGAACAAGAATTCATTCCTAATCAATGCTGCAATAACTGAAGAATGTCAGGAGACAACCTGACCCAGTAGATGGTATGAAAATGTCTCTGTATAAGGTGCAGTCTTGGGACCAGAGGTAAATAATAGCCTGTTATCAGAGGATGCAGAACAGGTTATCTTAAGCCACAGAATTTTTAAATCAATTATATTAGCACATCTGTCCTAGGATTTGTTTCTTCCCAGGCTGTCTGTAAATGGGGATGTGTTTTGCCCAGCAACAGGAAGCACCATCTCTTACATCTGTTTTACACTGTTTAACTAAAGTAATTGGAAAATATTATCCACCATATGCTACTTCATTTCAATGAATTATAAAATGTACAGAAGCGCAGGCATAGCAATGAGTAACAGTTAGCCTTGTTTCAATGAACACAGATCCTGGCACACTGAAATAGAATGATATCAATGCTGCCTGGCTAGGATTCCTTACATCATTAACACCAGTGGAGGAGTAGGATGTTATTAACATTTCAGAGGAGGAACTAGATTTCTCTTTTGGTAGTAGATGCAATCCTGAAATAACACCTCCTTATTTACCAGCATATGTAAAACTAGCTGTTTATCTTGTTATACCCTTGGCCTTTGTTTCACACTGAAGTTTAACAATTATCTACCATGCCATCTTCACTGCCATTCTGTAACCTGCTCCTTTATTTTAATATAAATATTCTGAGGCATTTGACTGCAACTAGCTTACAAGTAATAAAGCCTGTCTTTATGTGGCTGTTCACATCATGACTCGGTGGCCCAACAGGCTTTGTCCTATCTTTATTGGGCATTGTCTTATGCTCCCTTTCAATTAATTTGTAAAAAGAGGCTTTGGCCAGCAACTAATTCCTATACTGCCTTTGGGAAGCACACAAAATGGATGTAGAGTTTCATTCCTATTATATTTTGAGCTCTAGTAATTAGCTAGTTATTTATCAGTTGAAGAATTATATATCTACTTTCATACAGTGCTAACCTAATTTGAATGTTGTGTGTTTCACCATCTTCACTCCTCATTCCATTTGCCTGGTAGGCACATTGTTCATGCGAGAGTTGTTTCATTAATGAAGACAGGAAAAACAAATACTTATTTAGGAAGGATATGAAACAGTGCTTACATCTGAACATAACTGGAAAGTATACATTAAAACTTCAAAAGAAAAATTCTGTTTATCTGTAGAAAAATAATGGTAGTCCATCGTTTGCCCAACCGCAACTGGAACTTGGAGCATCTGGCACCTATTTGTAATCTGATCTAGACAATTAGAAGTGAAGGCATCCAGGGTAATGCAACTGATTATAAAATATCTATTTTGGCACTGTATATAATTATATGTATGTTTGTGTATTTATATATAATATGTATAATTTAAAAAACCTGTATGTTGTCCTTTTCAAAAATACTTGTCTACAATGTTGTCTGTAGAAACACACATCTGCCACATAGGTATTTTTGACATTTTTATTATTCTTCCTCAGATTCTTCAGAAGAAAAGAAAAGAGAAGCTCTTTCTGACGTTTTGAGCCCTTTCCTACTGTCCATTTCAAGTCAGATATGTTATTTACCCTTTCCATAAGAAGCTTTTTCAACCTCATCTCCCTTAATAAAGCAGACCAAAAGACATTATCTGAGCAAACTGGAAAGACTGAGCAGTGGGGATGATATCTGGTCACTGTCTAATTTTCATGTGGCTGTACCAGCAATTTTTTTGTGTCACAGCTGACATTTTTTGTGTTAGGTTGCAGTGAAAAGCTAGCCCAAGGAAGGTGGGAGATGAAAAGTGGGAAACAGCCAGAGACAAATAGACGAAAACCAATTCCATTCCTCAAGATCCAAACAAGTAAAACCCTTCTATCCAGACTTAAAATACATGAAAATTGAAACAGCGACCTTACTCATTCCTCTTTTATAGAACTACAAACCAATATGCTCTTCTGTAATTGCCTTTAAAAAATTCTGTGCTTTCTTGTTAGTTTGAGAGAATAAATTGCTTCAGAGCTCTCTCCCCTCTTCCTTTTTATAGTTTGTTCTTCTATTTTTTCACCTATGACTGCAAACTTCAAGTGATGTGAAATACGTGACTCTGAAAGTGACAGGGGAATAATTTCTTTGGTGATTGGCTTAAAAGAGAAAAAAAAAATATGAGCACTGAGAGTCAAGGCTAGCTCCCTGTTTCAGGGGACTACTTTTCCCTGTAGTACAAGCAGCATTTCTATGAGCTTTATTTCTTTTCCAAGAGAGCACAAGGGGTCAGCAGAAACTGGTAGCTGATGTTAAATTGCATTTCAAAACCTTAAGCTTCCTGTGCTAAAGATTCATCATTTCTGTGGAAACTTTGGTTCCCTCTAGCAACATTATACATCACTCTGGCTAGCACTGCGGCAAACTGCCAAAGGTACTGAAAAAAATGCAGCATTAAGTGTGTTGTATATTCACACCTTTTGCTATGGGGAAAATCAATACTGACAACTCTTCTTTCAGAGGCCAGAAATTCCTCTGAAAATGCTTTCAGTGCAGGTCTCCAAAGACCATGTAATTGCTTATACCTTTGGTAGATTGAGCGTGATGCATATTCCTACTAGCAGGGCAGGAGAGGAAGCAATGCTGTATTTTCTAGGGTAGCGGGTAACAGTGTACTGGCTGCTTCTGATCACATCAGGAGACAGAAGACCCAATCTGTGACACTATTTAGCAACAAACAAAAAGATACGACTATGTATTGCCAGAAAAGTAAAGGCTTTAACACTCCCCACACACAAACACACTCACCTCCCATATTGCAGCTATACAGCTCAGGGGAAAAGGGATGATTAAGATGAGTACAGGAGGTAGGAGTCCTCAGACTGATCCTGACTCACATTTCCGCAGTGTGAGCATCAGGTGAGTAACAGCAAAGCTGGACTTGGATGTCAGAGAGTTCAGCTTCACAGGCAGAGTGATGGAGCCGTGACCACCCCTCCAGCTTCAGGGTTCTCGTGCCAGCTTCTCTAATCTTTCTGCACAAAAGCACTAGCACTGGAAGCATGAGTTAAGATGAGAAAACATCCCATCACCATTCCTTGCACGCTCAAGCATATGTTCGGGGACTTGCCATTTTATATCACACCTTGGCATCTCAGTAGCTCAAACTAATCCATAATTTTGAGGCAGGAATAGAGTCCCCTGTGACTGGTTCAGATGATTGTATATTTCAGCTGATCATTTGTTCTCTTGTGATTTCTAAGTAACATTTATCTTAATATCCCTTTGGCAATCCTGGTCTTTCTATCCAGCATGATTTTATGCAGGCTTGTATAAGCATATGGTCTTCTGCATCTGATCTCTGATGATTAACCGTGCCTTCATTTGCATTTTACTTGTATCAGGATGATGTGTGAATTTCTACTTTATCCAAATAAGATTATGAAATTGTGTAGTACCAGAGAGACAATGTAGTTATATTAATGATGAGTGTGTGCTGGAAGTGGGGAGGGTATTAAGTTAATTCTCCCTATAGAAAAGAGATCATAATTGTGAGGCTTCTTGTTGATCTCTGATTTTTTTTCTTGTCTCCCTTTGCTAGACTAGAGGTGGCAAAAGGCAAATTCGCAAACATGAAACATTTATTATTCTCTTGTGGTTTCTGGTTGAAATTGGAAAATTTACAAGTGATAAATAACCTTATTTTGGTATTCTACTGGAGAATTAAACAGGCCTTTTACTGTACTGAGAGAACTTCTGACTATTCTGGGAAACCGGAAAAATTGGAGGAAAAAATACAAGGAAATATATATATATATTACATGTGTGCATGTGTACATACCATTATATGGTGTATGAATTTTATATATATTTTTAAAAAAACATAAAAAAACATTTTGGTTCTGATTCAAATCCTGGTCCTTTCTGTTTCAGTCGGTCAGGGAGATGTCAGTAATACTGTAATGCTATAGATTTTATTGGAAAACAGCCTGGTTTAAGTAGATGCTGTTGTTTTCCAAGAGTACAAGCATCTATTATTTCATGAATAAATGCTGCTACTTAGGTCACTGTCACCATCTCTTCTTCATTTTTGAGATTTGGGTCAGTCCTGCTAATTGCCCATGTTCATGCTCTTCATAAAAGGCAAATTCAATGTTGTCAAATGTCCTTGGGATTTTGCCAGCTCTCTTTTCTGTTCCCATTCAGTCACACGCAGCTGTGAAGGATGTAGATGATCTTAGCAGATACAGGTACCTCCTCAGTGACATCAATTATTGAGCTGCTGTTCTCCCTGGAGTTGCATTTGCTTTTTTACTGACTGACAAGAAAAGTCTTGGTTTGCTTTAGCCTCTTGACTCCTTGATCATAAATCTGAGTACTCAAGGCATCATGGGCCTGTACCTTGTTATTAGAGATACACAGTAGTGACGCCTGTAAGAACATATATTCACCTAATAAGGCTGAGCACATACAGAATTACACAAACAGATGCAAGGAGCAATCTGAAGAAGTTTCCAGTAATTGGTTATAGCTGTCTTCTTATTCTTTCTCTCCTCCCACTCTACAGCATGTAATATAAGTTTATTCATATTCCAGGCAAATAATAAAGATTGTGAAAATAACTCAACTGGAAGAGATTTTTTTTTTTTTTTTTTTAATTAAAGGGCGTTGCAAAGCTCCTTTTGCCAGGAAATTGCTTGTAATGTTGCTATGTGTGCATATTATTTACAGCACATTTGTTTCAAGAAGTAAAAAGTTTATATTGCTCTATAAGTATATCCTAAGACACTGAGTGCTATTTGTCACAAGTATGTGCTGTCAAGAAAGGCATCTCAACACAAAGGAACAGGAGCAGTTGTGCTAAATCTTTTGTGGTACATGTACATCCTGTCATTTGTTATGGAGAAATAATAACGGCGCAAAAGTGCAACTCCAGCAGACAGCGATGAACTGTCAGGGCTGGAGACACTGTGAATGAATGAACTACTGCTTGTTTTCTGGAGTTACCACTGTGTATGCCGTTATATTAGTTCGGCTGAACAAGTCTGACATAAAGATTGATGCCACTGACTGGCTGTGGAGCCCCTCTGAAAAACTGTTCTCAGTCTCTTCAGGAGGAAGGCTGCATTCAAGTGAATTGCTCCAAATATTTGGTGAGGCAAGACATACGCTTTACAGAGGTCTGATGTACATCTGCATGTTTCTCCATGGTCATTCCTTCAATGCCTTATTTCAGAATACTTCATTTTATTTGCTGTTTAAAGTCCTAGAGAAGATTAAAGAAATGTAAAGGCTGGTTCTTCAAGCATATACTCATTTTAAGAATGAGAATAATTTCCTCTGCCTTCAATGGCGCTATTCACATATCTAATGTTAAATGTACTCTTGCTCATCTGGACCTTTTTTGTGAGTGTTCCTCAATTTTCACTGAAGTTAGTGTGAACTTTTACATTAGATTTGTTAAAGCTTTGGATAAAGCCTTCATATACATACTAGGAAATTAATGTCTGCTAACTGCAAAGCTTTCAAAGTACCATAGAGGCTCATAGTGATCTTAAAGCTGATCAACTTTGAGATAACTATCAGTCTCAGTAAATTTATGTTAAACACTTGATACAAACAATGCATCAAACAATAGGATTTTCACCTGAGGAGAGTGTGGAATTAAATCCAAATTTAGATTCCCCATCTCTGGGAGAAAGAGTTCAAACATATGTCTCAAACTGCCTGAAAAGCTGGAGAAATTTAAACCATGTCTCATTTGTCAGATCTGAAAAGAGATTAAATCTTATTAAGTTTTGATTGATATCACACTAGTCAGTTCATCTTAGATTAGTTTCTCTGAGTTAGAAAACTCACACTTTGTAAATTCATTTTATTATCAATGCAACACCACAGGGCAGTCATCTTTTATACTGACAAAAAATGGAATGCGGTGAAATATGTACTGAACACTATAATTAGGATTGTTTTTAAAAAGCCATTTTAATTGTTTTATTAAATAAATCCACCTTAATTCAGATATCTGCGTGCAATAAAATAATTTTTCAAATGATGGCAGACAACTATAAAAATTAGCTCAATATTATAGGTTTTCTTACACCAAATTTTGTTTAAAGACAAATTAGAAAACATTGGTTTTGGATTCTAGTATGTATTTTGCAGCTTAAACTCTACTTATCTTACAAGTACAAAAAAGTTCTTGATTTATTGAGAGTTTATTTTACTCGTAAAGAATTCTAATAAAGACTTTTTTGTACATCTCCCAGGAAAACAAATTTTCTATTTTAGGTAAGATCAATGTTTCATTTCAAGTTTCAAGACAGTAAAAAGCTACTTTATCCATACAGGAAAATTCTATAAATAACATGAATAAAGTAACAGAATTATTTTTCTTTTGAAATGTATATACTATCTATATTTTTTTTTCTAGCTTGACTGTTTAATTTATAGTGTCTTGAAAAATGTTACTTTGCCCAAAGAATTATTTGTCTAAGCTGTACAGCACACATGAAATCTTTTAAAATGTCATCTTGCAGTATTGTGTTTCTGCATTGGTTTCTGCATTCCAGCTGAGGAAGCTGGAATTAGATACCCTATCACTGTGTAAAATAAGGTTATTACAACATATTTCTTACAATTCTTTATCAACAAATATATTAATAATTATTTGCTTTCTTTAGATTTACAATTATGAGATTACTAACGTTCTCTTTATCACATTTTATTGCATATTATTACTCCTGCAGTCTACAAATTTTTTTAATCAAAAAAATTTTTGTTAATAATATAGATGTGTGTGCTGGTTTTGGCATTAAGTACCTCAGCCTTTTCCTCATCCTTTGTCACTACGTTTTTTCCCCCCGCATCCAGTAAAGGATGGAGATTCTCCTTAGCCCTCCTTTTGTTGCTAAGGTATTTGTAGAAACACTTTTCATTGTCTCTTATGGCAGCGGCCAGATTAAGTTCTAGCTGGGCTTTGACCCTTCTAATTTTCTCCACGCATAACCTCACGACATCCTTGGAGTCCTCCTGAGTCATCCCGCCCTCCTTCCGAAGGCCATAAACTCTCCTTTTTTTCCTGAGTTCCAGCCAAAGCTCTCTGTTCAGCCAGGCCGGTCTTCTTCCCCACCGGCTCATCTTTCAGCACATGGGGACAGCCTGCTCCTGCGCCTTTGAGATTTCCTTTTAGAAGAATGTCCAGCCTTCCTGGACTCCTCTGCCCTTCAGGACTGCCTCCCAAGGGCCTCTGTCAACCAGGCTCCTAAACAGGCCAAAGTCTGCCCTCTGGAAGTCCAAGGCAGCAGTTCTGCTGACCCCCCTCCTGACTTCTCCAGGAATCAAAAACTCTATCATTTCGTGATTGCTATGCCCAAGATGGCCTCCAGCCACCACATCACCCACAAGTCCTTCTCTGTTCGCAAACAACAGGTCCAGTGGGACGCCTTCCTTAGTTGGCGCCCTCACCAGCTGTGTCAGGGAGTTATCTTCCACACTCTGCAGGAACCTCCCGGACTGTTTCCTCTCTGCTGTACTGTATTTCCAGCAGACATCTCATAAGTTGAAGTCCCCCACGAGAACAAGGGCTAGCGATCGTGAGACTTCTTCCAGCTGCTTATAGACTATATTGTCTGCCTCTTCATCCTGGGTGGGTGGTCTATAACAGACTCCCACCATGGTATCTGCCTTGCTGGCCTTCCCCTGGTTCTTACCCATAAACACTCAACCCTATCATCGCCATCATTAAGCTCCAGACAATCAAAACACTCCCTAACATACAGGGCGACCCCACCACCTCTGCTTCCTTGCCTATCCCTTCTGAAGAGCTTATAGCCATCCATCACAACACTCCAGCTGTGCGAGTTAAGACCCGCTTTGCATCATGAGTGCTCTACCGTCATTATGGTATCCAGTTGCCTGAACATAGGCATTCAGTACAATTTAATCGCCTAGAGTCCTGAAAGGATTTTCCCAGGCCCCTCCAAGCCCCTCCTAGCCTGACAGAAGTGACGCACGTAGCATTAGGTGCCTAATTTTTCACAAATTAAATCAACCCCAAGAGTAAGATTAATTTAATGTACCTCTGGGCATTTAAACTAGACTAGGTAGCTAGTCTAACCTGGTCACATAGACGGTAGTTGGTAGAGAAACAGGGAACTTGCGTGGGAGACTCATACCGTCTGAACGTATGTACTTTGGAAGGGTGGGAAGAATTCCCTTTCTCTCTCCAGGGACCACCGAGGGAACTCAAACTCCTCAATTAGACAAATCTTAGATAGCCAAGTTTAGGGGACATCAATCTCTCCCTGAGCGACTGATAAACCAGTATGCTGATCTGACCTGACCCGACCCGATCCGATCTAATCTCATCTATTTTAAGGCCGTCTTCGTGTTCCCTGGTGGTCTAGTGGTTAGGATTCGGCGCTCTCACCGCCGCGGCCCGGGTTCGATTCCCGGTCAGGGAAACGGTCCTTCGTTGGAGCCCAGTGCGTGGGCCATGAGGAACAGGCAGTGGGAAATGGGATGCATCTCTTTGCATCAACTTCTCATGACTGCAGTCCCTCCTTACCAAAATTTATGACTCAAACCATCTTTATACCCAACATACAGATTTATATATTCTCACTAACTACTGTCCCTTAACAGATAGATAGTATTCTCCCATTCCATGGGCTTCCACCACTCCCCCAAATCTTCATAAGACCAGGCTGTGACTTAGGCCGCATCTGGCAAGATGGGTGCTCAGCACAGGAGAAGCAGCGTGTTCAAGTGTTGGGCGCCAAGACCAGCTTCCTTTGGGTCCAGCTGCCCTGTTCATTGTGAAGCTCACTCTGCATGGGTTCAGGTGGCTCCTCCTACTTTACTTCTTACAACATACAACTCACATCACAGGTTGTTTCTCCCCCAAGGTTAAATTTCCTTGAGGCGCACACTGGATCTCCCCATCCTTCTGCATTCGCCACCAAGTACACTCGGGTCCTTGAGCGAAGACAATCCCACGAATGGATTTGACTTTTCTCAAGGGAGGAGCAACCCACACCACCTTCCCCAGCCACTTCCCTATGTGCATGCACTTGTGCTGGTTTTGGCTGGGATAGAGTTCATTTTCTTCACAGTAGCTACTATGGGGCTATGTTTCGGATTTGTGCTGAAAACGGTGTTGATAATGCAGGGATGTTTTGGTTATTGCTGAGCAGTGCTTACACTGCATCAAGGTATTTTCTGCTCCTCAGACTACCCCCCGTCCCACCGGCGAGTAGGCTGGGGGTGCACAAGCAGTTGGGAGGGGACACAGCTGGGACAGCTGACCCCGACTGACCAAAGGGATATCCCATGTCATACGACGTCATGTTCAGCACTATAAAGCTGGGGGAAGAAGAAGGAAGGGGAGGATGTTTGGATTGATGGCATTCATCTTCCCAAGTCACCGTTAGGCGTGCTGGAGCCCTGCTTTCCTGGAGATGGCTGAACACCTGCCCGCCCGTGGGAGGTGGTGAAAGAATTCCTTGTTTTGCTTTGACTGTGTGTGTGGCTTTTGCTTTACCTATTAAACTGTCCTTATCTCAACCCATGGGTTTTCTCACTTTTAGGCTTCCGATTCTCTCCCCCATCCCACTGGTGGGGGAGTGAGCGAGTGGCTGTGTGGTGCTTAGCTGCCGGCTGGGGCTAAACCATGGCAGCACGATAGGGACTGTATCTCCTCCCACAGTATGTAAAATTTATGTTTGGACAGGACCAGGATGGTTAGCAGATCCTGTACTGTTAACCAGAGAAGTGGCTTTTGCTAAATTTATATTCTAGTGTTTCCATGCCCCATTGCCCAATGCTTTCAACATAGTCTTTAAGAGTCCATTATATCTTTATATCTGTTAGTTTTTCCAGAGGCTTATGCATGATAGGGGATGTGATACACCTAGTCAATGTCATGTTTCTTGGCCCAGGATGTTAGTTTATTTTTGAAAAGAGTCCCACTGTCTGACTCAATTCTTTCTGGGGTACCATGTCACACAAATTTGCCTTTCAAGGCCTAAGATGGTGTTTTGGGCAGTGCCATGGTTTACACGATACGTTTCTAGCCACACAGTAGTTGCTTCCACCATGCTGAGTATGTAGTGCTTGCCTTGGTGTGTTTGTGACAGTGGTCCAATATAGTCAATTTGCCAGGCCTGACCATATCAAAAACCCAGCCACTGTCCTCTATTCCAGGGAGACTTTACTTGTGTGGCTTGCTTGATTGCAGCACATGTTTCACATTCGTGGATGACCTGTGTGATGGCCTCCATGGTCAGGTCCACTCCTTGATCATGAGCCCATCGGTATATTGCATCTCTCCTTAGATGTCCCAATGTTTTGTGGGCCCATTGAGCTACAAATAGCTCACTCTTTCACTCCCAGTCCAGGTCCACCAGAGCTACTTCAATTTTGACAGCCTTGTCTACCTGTTCATTGTTTCAATGTTCTTCAGTGGTGTGGGTTTTGGGCATGTGAGCATCTACACGACATACCTTCAGAGCTACATCATGATACATCATGGTACATAATGATAAACCAGTATTCTAATGAAGAGTTAGGTATACTGCTTATTTTTCATACCTCCTTACTTTTCTTGGTCTGTTTATTTGGCTTGTAAAATTATCATTTGGAGGGCAAACTGATCTTTCCCTCTTTATCATGTTTGTGCTTCACAACTGCTTTGTAGATGGCTTGCAGGCAAGAACCATTTACAATAAAGGAATTAAATGACAGTTTTCATGCTTCAGCAGTTCCTATTCCACATTCTGCAGCAAACTATGTCAAGATGAAACTCAACCTTTAGCAGGACATAGCCTTAGGTTCTGAGATTAGGGCTTGAACTATGCCATGACATTGTGAAGGCTGTCTATAGGGAAGTGGGCTTCACCTTTCTTTTGGTGGTTTTTTTTTTTTTCCCTGAATCCTGGGGCATAGGATGATTTTCAAAAAATATCATTACATCCAGCATTCTTCTGCTTTTATGAGATAATCACCCATACTGTTACATCTTTGCTAAAGACTTATTGTCATAATTTAGATAGTCTTTATCATCATTAGTTTATGCTTTATTCTGGAATCTTTGGTGACTTATTTGTGACTGGAACCAGCTCCCTTTTCAGCACTCAGTTCACTCACCAGTGAATTTTATTGCTCAAAATTTTTGGCCAACACTACGTAACATAAGCATCTGGTTTTGCTATTCTTTTGTGCAATTCATAGCGTTGGATGAAGGTACGTATTTTTACTTCTATATTTATTGTCATATTTTAAAAACTTATGATTTAAACAAAAATAATGTCTATTTTCTCTTCTTTTCCCCATTCATTATATTATTCCATTTCTGTAGTTCTGTCATGGCACAATGTTAGAGATAATCCATATAATTAAATTGACTTAAACAAAGGCTTTTGTTCCAATAGCTTCTTACCTTTTTTCATTTATATCAGTTTTTGTCATTCATATAATCTAATACCTCTTCCTGCAAGCTTTTCTTTCTTAAACACCATGGCTACAAATAAATTTTTCAGCATCCGTTTTGGTTTAACTTTTCTAATAGGTATGATATTTGGGGTGTGGGGGTGGGGTGGGTAAGGACCTTTTTAATTTGAAATCTTTCATGCTTGTTCATTGGAGATAACTAGTCTTCTTTCTTTTTACGGTTTTGTCTGTATATTGCATATAGCAACTGAGGGAGGAGCTACACTCTCCACAATTCTTTCAGCTTTCCATTGTCACTCAAAATTCCATAGTTTCTCCACTTCTGTGAGTCAATCTAAAGTCAGTCTCAATGGCAAGAGCAGCACTTAACATTACTGCTTGTCTTCTATTGCTATTTTAAGCCACTGTACAATTTCTTTGGAAAACTTTTGCAGACCATTCATGGAATAACAAATACAACATGAGCATTCTGCTGCCTTTTATATTACTAAAAAATTCTGTACTTTCTTCTGTAGTAGGCCATTATAATCATAGAATCATAGAATGGTTTGGGTTGGAAGGGACCTTAAAGATCATCTTGTTCCACCCCCCCTGCCATGGGCAGGGACACCTTCCACTAAACCAGGTTGCTCAAAGCCCCATCCAACCTGGCCTTGGACACTGCCAGGGATGGGGCATCCACAACTTCTCTGGGCAACCTGTTCAGTGCTTCACCACCCTCACAGTAAACAATTTCTTACTTATATCTAATCTAAATCTACCCTCTCTCAGTTTAAAGCCACTACCTCTTGTCCAATCACTAAGCGCCCTTGTAAAAAGTCCCTCTCTGGCTTTCTTGTTGGCCCCCTTTAAGTACTGGAAGGCTGCTATAAGGTCTTCCTGGACCCTTCTGTTCTCCAGGCTGAACAACCCCAACTCTCTCAGCCTGTCCTCACAGAGGAGGTTCTCCAGCCCTCTAATCATCTTTGTGGCCTCCTCTGGACTCACTCTAGCAGGTCCAAGTCCTTGTGTTGGAGGCCCCAGAGCTTCCGCATCCTTCCATAAAGTGCTCTGGTGAAGAGCATCAAAGCATCAAAATAAGTACAGTTCATGATGATTAGCAATTTATTCCTAAGCTTTCTATAGGATTTGTAAATACATGATCTTCCTCCTCTGAAACATCATACTTTCAATTTTTGTTTCTTGTCTTTGGTTTCTTTCACTGTAGACAATAATCTGGCTAAGAATTCATTGGTAATGTCAATAAAGCTGTGCTGTGACAGTAATTGCAGTTTGACAAGTATTTTTTTTCAGCAGTTAGACAATTAAAACCACTATCATTCCTACTTTCTCTTCATTTCAAGCATTGTTTCAGAAATGGTGTAGACAGTCATATATTGGTCACCTTTAGAAGTTTGTTACACTTTATTAATAGCAGGTTAATTCAGCTTCTTAGTAGCATTTGCAGTATTATTTGTAGTGCATAATTCTCTGCAGATAAAGAGATTTGGGGAGCAATGCAGTATCTATCAAGGTAATCCTGATTAGTTCAGAATTTCTTGAAAATATACACATTTTATGCATTAATCATCACTGTAAGCATATTCTATTCCTTTTGATGGTAATGATCATTTGCTTTGGCATCTATGAAGGTTTTGATGTTTCTGTTACTTTAATATTAATTTTTTAGGCTCCATCTTCTGATTCATTAATTTGGTGACTCCATTTCCCCTCACTATTATGTCTGTGTTTTCTACACTGAGCTTGAGAGATTCCATTTAGTCTCCTTCATTACTTTTCACATGCCTGAAGTATGTTTTCCAGAAATCTTATATTTTGACAGTGTTTGAACTTTTTCCCTCTGTTTAATATTTGTCTAATGAATTGATAAGCTTCAATTTCTTCTTTTCTTGACAATATCATATTATGAATTTCTCTCCTGGAGCATATGATCTAATTATGATATCTGCTATCAGAAATGGCCACTGTATGTCACTCACTTCACGTAATTGTACATCCTTCGATTGTCACATCCATCTTCTCCAGTCTCAGTAGGCTCATTCTTCTTTACTGCCTTTCCCTCGGACTGCCTCTTTTACACCTTTATGAGCACTTCTATGAGAGCCTTCAGTTCCTACAAGAATGGTTACCCTATTTTTATGGTATAAATAGGCATTTTATAAAACCTCCAATGTGGAGAGGAGTTAATTATTGCATTTTATGGGATCTACTTATTATTCAAAGCTTATTCATATGCATTATGTTTGTAAGAAATAAAATATGGTGACTAAGCCATTTCTCTGGTGCATTATAACAAACAAGATGTATAAAATGTTTTTTACAAGCAGAAGTCTATTTCAACTCACTATCTGGAAGTTGGCTTTTTTTTAACACTTAGATGTAAAATTTGAAGCTACTCATTGCTTTGTTCCAAGTTTTCCACATTATGATAATAGGGCAATATTTGTGTAATAAGAGCTCACACAGTTCATACAGAAAACACAAAACATTTCATTAACATAGAATATCAGAAGGTAAACCAGCTATTAAGCAATGGCCCTGGAGCTGACCCCAAAAAGCAGAAGACTGAAAAAGATCAAGGCAATTATGGAACTATGTGGTTCACTAGTCAAGACATTTCACCAACAGCTTCTAAGCCTAATAAATTGCATGGTCATGTGTAAATTTATCACAGCTCACCTGACATATGTGGCTTTTCTGAGCCACCCTGTGGAGCCAAAATATTCAAACCCTGCCTATATATAAGCACCTACATCACAGTAGATGCTTATCATCAGATCAAAATTATTTTAGCATGTTGCTATTCTGAGATTATAACTGTTTAGAAAAGAAGCAAAAATTTAAGTTTCTGTCTAAGGTTTACATATTTATTCTGATTCCATTACCATAATACTCCAAATACCTCATTGGTGCATGAAACCTCCAATTTTTCTGATGAATATATGTCTTACTATCTTAAATAACTTATTGAAGGTTGTGCTCCAGATTGAAACCATTATACTTTTCCTAAGTCCTTATACTGTGATTAGATGCCTATCTGAGGTATAACATTCAGGAAATGTGTTACTGGTGTCATAAGAAATACAAAGGCATTTTGAGTCTGTGCTCCTTTCAACAATAAACACTGACTGAAGAACAGGCCAGTTTCAAAGGAGCTTTATGGACACTCTGCTTACTCTGAAGGGCAAAATGTGGCATGTAAGAGGATTGACCATTGCCTCTATGGTGGACCGATTTTCTCCAGGAACAATTAGTCATTTTTTTCCTGACATTTATGTCTTTCTTCAAACACACCTCTTCCATATGTATTTATATGCAAGTGTAAAAATAAAGACTAGCATAAGACAGACAAAAGTGACAGCATGTGACTAACACGTGACACCCAAATCATGAAGCTTGTAAAGAAATCATATGTATTTCTTTCTGTTTAATAATCCAGTGTATTGAAGTAAATTTGTCAAAAGACTAAATGGGTATCTGCATAAAAGTCTCAAAAATAACTGGAGCTCAATTCAGGTGCAGGGATTCTTGCAAAGATTAGACAGTGAGGCTTAAAACCTTCATCTACAAAAGCAGAAATATGCGTCTTTCAACCAGGGCTTCAGAAGTATAGTTGAGTTGGAATTTTGGGGGAAAAAAAAGTTGCTTTATTTGAAATGCTCATGTTTGCCCATATGTCAAACATGCAGAATTGTTCAAAAGTAAAGACATTAAAATACCCACTGGAAATTAGTTGTGATGAAATTTCCAAGATGCTTTAAAAGGGGCATACTGATTTCAAACTTCTGTAATCAGATCCAGATACTTTTAAAGATATATGGCAGCTGTCTTGGTTTTTAAAGGATCTTCTGTAATATATGCTTTACACCAATGACCAGGTTTTAGTATGAGACAATCAGTGGGATTTTCAGAAGCAGCTAAGTGATGTAACTTTGAAAGGCCCTGTAGCAAAAAGGGATTTTAACTTACTATTTGCCTTTCTCGTTTCTGCTACAAGACACATTGAAGAAACAAAAGGTTGAAATAAATAAATAAATAAGCAATCCCCATAAAAACCCAAGACTGTTAAAATTTAATACTTACATATAGTACAATATGCAACAGGTAAAGATACAAATAGACGTAAGAATTTCCACTAAGAACCACACAACTTTTACGGTTTGCATGTGTTTGTCCCTAGATTTAGCAAAGCATTTAGGTGTATGTGAAATTTCAAGCATTAGCTTAAGTTTCACTGGAAATTAAGGATATGTGACTAAGGCTAAACATGTCCTGAAGTACATTACTATCTGAGCTAGACTGTCAAATCTGTCTTTACATCTCTGATGTTTTAATTTTCTTATTGAAAAGTAAAAAGGGAAATAGTTGAAAAAGATAAAAGACAACATTTTGCTGGAGCAACACCGTAGATTTTCCATCTATAACTTTAAACTTGCTTTTTTTCAAAATTGTTAGGGTTATATTTCATATGATGCAAAGTATTTCCAAGGACGTTATTATAGCACTAAGTTTAGAATTTTCCTTAGATTTTCTAAATGTAGTTCAAAGGGTATCAAGTGAAAAACTCAAGAGATATATCTAATAAGTGTCTCTAATTGGTCATATCTTAATTTCTCCCTTCCTCCCAAGCAATCTTTTGCTCATTAAAGGAAAATTAATTTGTGAGTACAAAAAAGTATCAAAGTGGGAGAAGGAATTTGTGAAATGTTGCATCTTTTTTACTCTGCTGGGGGCTATGTGTACTGCCCAGTGCATGTACCAGATCAAGTATCTGAGTTACCCCAAGGAGATTTGAGATCTGTTTAACAACATTTAAGCTGTAATCATGCCTTTTAGAATAAAAAAATAATGATTAATCAATGATAAAGAACCTGTTGGTGACATGAACACTATTGGACATAGTTACCTAATTCTTAGTAGAAAGACCACATTACTGAAAGCTAAATTCATGTTGCCAGAAGATTCAAACCGGCAAAAAAAAAGGGCAAAAAAATATTGACCAGGTGATGCAACGTTTTATGGGAAATGATTTACACATAGACAATTTCATATTGGTGCCTCTTATGCTTGTAGTCATTTGTCTCAATTTTTATTGCATGTCATTAAACAAGCTATGGAGAAATGTTGCAGTTATTCTGACTAAACACTTACTTTATTTGATTGTGTAAAAAAACCTGCATGAGAATTCATAAAATCCTGTCAGACTTCCTATCAACATTAGGCATTATTTTTCATTCTTTACTGCTAATTTTAAGAAGGAACAGCATGCATATATTTAAAATTGTTGAGACAAAACATTAAATGCCTATAATAGCAAGTGCCTACATTTCACTGCTACTGCCTACATATTAAAATTTCACAACAATAATATTCATAAAATGGTTCATTCATGATTGAAAACAGTTGTAGATTCAGTGAACAAAATGTGTTGCCAAAACAAGTTAACATTATTAAAAGAGTTTCTGAATTGTGGTAGTTCTGTTTCCAAATGTGTTGTGAAGCCAGAATAACTGGGTTTTGTTTGGTAAGCACAGATCACCATACAGTATTTTCCTACTGTGGAATGTCTGAGATCGTTTGCCTTTTTCTAGTGAATCCTTTGCTGGCTTGCTTTACATAGGGCTGGCATGCTTATTTCAACTAGTTATTGTCTCCTTGTCATGTATTTAATATAATATTAAGAAAAAATTGTGCTTGTAGCATGGCTTCATAAATTAGCAGGTTTCTCTCAAACAACTGGAAATATTGTCCTTTATACAAGATGTTTTTCAAGGTATAACCAACTCTGAACTGTTGCAATATATATCTTTGGCAAGTCTCCTTTTCAGATTTTTTTTTGTTTTATTATGTCAGCAATTATTTATCTCAATATTTTCTGTATATTTCTGTGTTCATATACCTGACTGATAGGGAATTCCACAAGTAGCTAGCTAGCTCCAAATAAACAGATACAAATAAATCAAAGTAATTACAAATTCTTGTTACTTCACAATTGTTGAAGTCAAACAGAAATATGCTAATAATATTTGTTAGTATTACAATTTCACAATGTCATGTTTTAACCCCAGTCTATAACATGTAACTCAAACCATGGGTTAAAAGAACTTAAAGGTATTTCCATTACAGTCTCCACCCCTGGTCCCTTCGGACCAGACCATCACGTTTAACATTGAAGTGAACTCCTCCCCTTGCCCCTGCTCTGGCTTGCACTTACCCACAGACCGCAGTCCCTTAGGGTTGTACCCGCTCCAAGGGGAGCCTTATCAATGGCCACAGTGTCTCCAGGGGTATACCTGCTGCGGCATAGACTTACCCGCAGCCACAGTCGCTTTGAGGTGCACCCGCTCCAGCGTGGCCTTCTCCATGGGCCACAATGTCTTCAGAGATACACCTGCTCCAGCGTGGCCGTACCCACAGCCACAGCCCCTTCAGAAGTAAACCTGCTCCAACACGGCCTTACCCACGGCTGCAGTCCCTCCAGGGGTGTACCTGCTCTGTCGGGGCCTTATCCATGGCCACACGCTTTGAGGTGCTCCAGCATGACCTCATGCCAGCCGCTGATGCTTCAAGGTGTACCTGCTGCAGCATGGGCTTAGCCACGGCCACAGACGCTTCGAGGTGTACCTTCTCCAGCGTGGACTTACCCTAGGGCCACAATCCCTTCAGAGGCATACCTGCTGCGGCACAGACATAACCACGGCCACAGACGCTTCAAGGTGTACCTGCTGCAGCATGGGCTTAGCCACGGCCACAGACACTTGGGGGTGTCCTGCTCCTGCGTGGACTCATCCAAGGTCACAGTCCCTTTGACTCGAGTTCACACTGGAGTTCCAGCCTGTCCAGTACACCACCATGGTAACGGCAGCGATGCCCTGGCCGTCTGCCAGCCCAGGCACATCACCATTGCTGTCATCAAAATGTTCCCAGGCACAGCACAGTAGGAGGATAAGCGGTACAGCAGTACAGCCAGCAGCGAAAGCAGAAAGCAGCCACTAACAAGCCCTAGACTCTAAGATACAGTAAAGGAAAGCAAGACCATGGCAAGCACAGGAGCCTGGCAATTAATAGCTAAACAGCAATAACAGCTGTAAATTTGATCTAGCACATTCTGATCACATCTGTCATTATCTTGAACCCTTCGAGACCCACGTTGGGCACCAAAAAGGACTG
>NW_010972653.1:2000553-2000889 GCF_000737465.1 Haliaeetus leucocephalus
CTGCATTATCAACACCGTTTTCAGCACAAATCCGAAACATAGCCCCATAGTAGCTACTGTGAAGAAAATGAACTCTATCCCAGCCAAAACCAGCACAAGTGCATGCACATAGGGAAGTGGCTGGGGGAGGGGGGGTGGGGTGCTCCTCCCTTGAGAAAAGTCAAATCCATTCGTGGGATTGTCTTCGCTCAAGGACCCGAGTGTACTTGGTGGCGAATGCAGAAGGATGGGGAGATCCAGTGTGCGCCTCAAGGAAATTTAACCTTGGGGGAGAAACAACCTGTGATGTGAGTTGTATGTTGTAAGAAGTAAAGTAGGAGGAGCCACCTGAACCCA
>NW_010972653.1:2002419-2018263 GCF_000737465.1 Haliaeetus leucocephalus
AAGGAGGGCGGGATGACTCAGGAGGACTCCAAGGATGTCGTGAGGTTATGCGTGGAGAAAATTAGAAGGGTCAAAGCCCAGCTAGAACTTAATCTGGCCGCTGCCATAAGAGACAATGAAAAGTGTTTCTACAAATACCTTAGCAACAAAAGGAGGGCTAAGGAGAATCTCCATCCTTTACTGGATGCGGGGGGAAAAAACGTAGTGACAAAGGATGAGGAAAAGGCTGAGGTACTTAATGCCTTCTTTGCCTCAGTCTTTAATGTTAAGACCAGTTGTTCTCCAGGTACCCACCACCCTGAGCTGGAAGACAAGGACAGGGAGCAGAATGAAGCCACCATAATCCGAGGGCAAATGGTTAGTGACCTGCTACACCACTTAGACACACACACGTATATGGGGCCGGATGGGATCCACCCAAGGGTACTGAGGGAGCTGTGAAAGTGCTCAGCAAGCCACTTTCAACCATTTATCAGCAGTCCTAGCTAACTGGGGAGGTCCCACTTAACTGGAAGTTAGCAAATGTGACATTCATCTACGAGAAGGGCCAGAAGGAGGATCCGGTAAACTACAGGCCTGTCAGTCTGACCTTGGTCCTGGGCAAGGTCATGGAGCAGATCATCTTGAGTGCCTTCATGCAGCACGTACAGGACAACCAGGTGACCAGGCCCACTCAGCATGGGTTTATGAAAGGCAAGTCCTGCTGGACTAACCTGATCTCCTTCTATGACAAGGTGACCCACTTAGTGGATGAGGGAAAGGCTGTGGATGTTGTCTACCTAGACTTTAGTAAAGCCTTTGACACCATTTCCCACAGCATTCTCCTGGAGAAACTGGCTGCTCATGGCTTCGATGGGTGCACTCTTTGCTGGGTAAAACCTGACTGGATGGCTGGGCCCAAAGAGTTGTGGTGAATGGAGTTAAATCCAGTTGGCAGCTGGTCACAAGTGGTGCTCCCCAGGGCTCGGAATTGGGGCCAGTTCTGTTTAATATCTTTATCAATGATCTGGATGAGGGGATCAAGTGCACCCTCAGTAAGTTTGCAGACAACACCAAGTTGGGAGGGAGGGTTGATCTGCTTCAAGGTAGGAAGGCTCTACAGGGGCATCTGGACAGGCTGGATCGATGGGCAGAGGCCAGTTGTGGGACATACAACCAGGCTCAGTGATGGCTCCTCCACTTGGGTCACAACAACCCCATGCAACACTACACACTTGGGGAAGAGTGGCTGGAAAGCTGCCTGGCAGAAAAGGACCTGGGGGTGTTGGTCGACAGCCAGCTGAATATGAGCCAGCAGTGTGCCCAGGTGGCCAAGAAGGCCAATGGCATCCTGGCTTGTATCAGAATTAGTGTGGCCAGCAGGAGCAGGGAAGTGATCGTCCCCCTGTACGCGGCACTGGTAAGGCTGCATCTCGAGTCCTGTGTTCAGTTTTGGGCCCCTCACTACAGGAAAGACATTGAGGTGCTGGAGCGTGTCCAGAGAAGGGCAATGAAGCCGGTGAAGGGTCCAGAGCACAAGTCTTATGAGGGGCGGCTGGGGGAACTGGGGTTGTTTAGCCTGGAGAAAAGGAGGCTGAGGGGAGACCTTATCGCTCTCTACAACTACATGAAAGGAGGTTGTAGCGAGGTGGGGGTCGGTCTCTGTTCCCAAGTAACTAGTGATAGGACGAGAGGAAATGGCCTCAGGTTGTGCCAAGGGAGCTTTAGATTGGATATTAGGAAAAATTTCTTCACCAAAAGGGTTGTCAAGCATTGGAACAGGCTGCCCAGGGAAGTGGTTGAATCACCATCCCTGGAGGTATTTAAAAGACATGTAGATGTGGTGCTTAGGGACATGGTTTGGAGGTGGACTTGATGTGGGGCTTAGAGACATGGTTTGAAGGTGGACTTGGTGGTACTAGGTTAATGGTTGGACTCAATGATCTTAAAGGTCTTTTCCAACTGAAATGATTCTATGATCTCTTTATTTCATAGTGTTAACGTTTATTTTTTTAATTTTCTCTGTCTTGTCTACATTTTTCCTTAGCAAAGCCAAACCCAGCTGCAATTAAGACCCAATGTATACCAGACATTCTGATGTATTTCAGCGGAAGCTGAATCAAACTAGCTCTTGGGGTTTTTTTGAGATATCAGTCCAGCCCTTCATACTGAATTTGTATGAGTATAAAGGAGCTGTCTTCTTTGGAGTGTTTCACTTGTCATAACTGAAGTGCTAAGCTTCTAAGAGGGATCTTTTCAATCTCTCTGTGCCTTTACAAATATATTAGTATCTGCATATATATTCATGACAACTTAGGAGCCATGTGGAACTCTTGATTCTCTTTCTGCACATTTGTGACAACAAACAGTCAAAGACATTATTCTCTTCCCTTCAGAACTTTAAGAAGTACTATGACAATGATTATTGTAAAAAATAGATAACCAGTGTTTTCCCTCCCTCTTATCAGTCAACAAGCCCTCTTGCAGAACGAGTTTTGCCAGCCATTGAATATATTTTCTCAAATGGAGCAATTTGTCTATTTCTCGCATGCTGATTAACAAAAATTAGAAACACTTCACATGTAGCACTAACCCCTACACATTTGTTTGAGATGTATTTTGGTAATTTAGTCTTAGTTTAATAAATGTGTAACCATTAGTATATTACAAACGTCATCAATATATCATTCATGCACTGAGTGATTTAAGCTCTTTCTCTCTTTTCTACATTATGCTATAGATAAAAACCTTTTTTTGGCTTGAGAAATTGCTCGTTCATAATTTTTTCAGTATAATTCTACCAATCATTGGGCTGCAAGAGGGAAAAAAAGGCTAAAAGGATTGCAGACTAAAACTCAAGCTATGTCAATCATTGATCTGTGAAGAATTAAAAACTAGTTTAATTTTGGGAAAAAAGCTAATACTCTTAGGAAAACCTCATCTATTCAAGTTCCTGTGCATCTTTTATAAAAAACACAGGCCTACTTCCAAGATATGCAAACAAGTAATTAGAAGTTTCCTTAGGATTTTTTTTTTCTAACTAGCATGAGAATTTAAATTAGAAAAGTTATTTGTCTTTAATTTTTCAGTTCTAGATATGCAAATACTATTCAGAATAATTTTCAGAAAAGGATATTTAGGCATATTGGAATGAATCCATTTTACACGTGTAACAAAAGAATAGTTTACAGCTGGAAACATACTGTGAAGAGCTCAATAGGGAACAATGTTGCACTGACCTGGGGAGGGAAAATGGTGCTAAATGGTTTCTCCAGTGTTTAATTTTTGTGACATAAGAATACTAAACTAAACTAAACTATGTAACTGATCTATCCACAAAAGAAAACTTGGAGCAGATACAAGAAGAGATTTATACTGTGCAATAGTGACTACTCCAAAACCTCACTAATTTACAGAATCTGTAAGGGGAGAGGCATCTAAGAACAGAGCCCACAGTCCAGTACTGGAAGTAGGGAACTATCTCAACAGGGTTCAATAGATATTTAGCAAGATAAGTGCTAGGTTTTAAGTATCGTTAGTGCTGCAAGAGGAAGCAGTGGTTAGTGATCTCTCAGAAATGTGTGATGGGGGTTTAACTCCCAGTAGGCTCAAAACAGGAATGAAGCAGGATCTCTGACATTCTTTTAATCATTGAGTATATTGGGCAAAATAGATCACCTTCACTGCAGTCGTGTGTGGAGCCTGTTAGCCATGGATGCTCTGAGAGCCTTTCTGCACTGAGTCTGTCAGCAGATTTGGGCTGAAAAAATACTGATGTTTGCAATTTTGAAGATGTAGGCATGAAGCTGATGTACACCATCAAAAGCAAGGTGTTTATATGGCTTCCATCTAATATTTTGGAAACTGGAGACCTGCTGCTGCTTCTAGAATTGAATGGCAGCTGAAAAGGATTTGTGAATCTAAGTTATAGATACAGGAGTCAAAAATGGCAGCTGAAAAACTCAAGATAACTTTGTGAATCGAGTTTCACGAACAGTAGATTCAATGGTGAGCCCTAACTATATTGAATTCCATTATTTGTGTACAATCCAAAATACCACAAATAAATGGACCAGACCACTTTATAGGAAGTCCTATAGGAAGAAGTCACTGCATTACTCACTGTAATCAGTGAAGGATTCAATTCAGAAATCAGAGAACTAAATACAGCTCTCCACATATCACTGTCTACAGACATGGTAACCATTGCAGTCAAAAGAGATCTGAGCCTTTGTTCAGTTGCCCACACATGAGTGTTTAGTGGAATTTGAGATACCCTAAGGTATACTCTCTGTCAGTTGCTCATCCCAAAGGATACAAGTGTCCTGTAATGGATCCACCAGCCTCACAAGAATGTCTTGGTTGTTCTAGAGCATGTCATACAAAATTAAGTGCTTATACATGGGCAATTGAATCAAAGACCTAGGTATTTACTTTAGGGTCAACTTCTAGCAGAATTCTAAGTTACACTGATTGTAGTAATTATATATCCATTGACTCCATGGGGATTTAGATATGTGGCATACCTACAGGCACCTATACATACAGAACTAAATTTAGACATTTTAATTTTGAACTGAATTCTGCCGTTGAAGTCTGACGCTGATCAAACATATAAAGGGCATCATTTAGATATCACCTTGTAGATGAAATCTTTTCCTTTTAAGAAGAATGTTGCTATAACCCTTTTTTTTTCCCCTAAGCCTCTAAAGACTGTACCCACACATTGGAAACCACAACAGTTGTATCACACAAAAATATTAAGCATAAAATTCAGAAGATGTGTCTATGAAAAGAAGGAAATAATTTTTACAATGCCTGTGTTCATTTATATCTGGTGTAGGAATAAAAAGGAATACCTAATGAAGTGATGATTCAGCTAAATTTAGTCAACTTTGTTTATGCCAGCATAAATTCTACAGAGCTTTCATTGACCTAAATGCATGTGAGCATATCAGTTATTCACTGGGGATCACACTGCAGTCTTTTTTCTGTCTCTGAATCCTGAAGCACTGCATAAATTAAAAAACCATGTGCTGAAGGATTTTTGAATTAAGACTCTCTTAAAAACAAGTTGACTGATTTGTCAGGCTTCCAAGATAAAATAAGACTGCCTTTCCATCCTTACCAAAGTTTGGTGTTATTGCATAATCAGTGTGTAAGGGAAAGAGAGCTTTGAGATGATGTACAGTAGTCATGAGAAGAGTGTTTTGATACATGGCAGTTATCTGTGCTGCTATCTTCTGCTTGACTCTCTAAATTCATACATTATTCCACCCTTTATGTATTGAACTTGTGCAGTCACAGTCTTGTATTTGTATTGTATTTCAGCAGACTTACGTAAAATTTTAGAAAAGGCATGAACAATTTTATTTTTGTAATTTTGGGGGGGGAGAATTGATTTTGATTCTATCATTCTGTCTTCTTTGATGCAGAGAAGTTATAAGTAATTTACAGACATAGATGCATTTTATGTGCATTGTGATTATAAAAAGAATGAAATCATATAGGAGATTTCATTGATAAATAAAATTGATACAAATTAAACTCAAAAGTGAAAATGCATGAGTTTTGTAATTGCTATTTCTGAAGATTTTGAAGAGATCAGGAATAAAAATAATGATTGTCGGAATATCTTTCCACTCTGACAAAGACTTTCACATAGACAAGATATTCAAAATATCCTCAACATTTTAAGACAAAGAATTCTGGAAAAATGTCCATGAAAAGTAGTAAACAGAATGCTCCTCATGTTGATAACAGTTTATTTTCATTCCTTGTAAGAATACAATATACATATTGTATATTTCATAATAGTTGTGTGATGACAGATGAGACTACTTGTTTTTATTAGGTTATGTGATTAAAAAGCTAATCACAGTGAAAACAAAGACTCAGCAAGCATCCAAGGAACTATGACAGGCCAAGGCACCCAAAAAGTAACCTGACCAGTGAATATGGAGCACACTGTCAGCTACTCTTAAGATTGTCAAGAAGAACAATTAGATCATTGTCCCTTGTCCCACCTGCCAAGGTGACTCAAGGAAAGAAGTTCTATTCCTGAAATGCCATACAAACTAAGGGGGATTATTTTCCAAAGGGGTACAGGACTTATTTCAGGATGCAGGCAGCAGAGGATTTTGAGAAGGGAATTTGAAGATGGTATAAAACTACAGGGTGTCTTCAGGGGACTGTGAGAATATGCAAAACATTTAGAGGAAGGATCACAAGTAGGGGAAGGGAGATATCAAGTTGGGTCAGGGAGAAAAAAAGGAATAAAAAGGGCAAGCAGGCAAAAGCCTGGCAAACCTAGTGGTTGACTACCACTGCCTGTCATAACTTCTTTTAAATCTATTCTATTTTCTGTGTGGGTCACTCCATGAGTCTGTGTGTGCAAAATGCTCATGAACTTCAGGTTGGAGCAGCCAGTGAGTAGGAAGAGATCTGTATAAGGAAACACCCGTAGCCTCAGTCTGTGTGTGGGAATGGGCCACAGATACTGGATGGATTTAAAATCTGTGTCGGTATTCAAGGAACCCACAGATGTGTGTTTGTGAATCAAGAGTGAGGGTGTGCATATATCCTGCCTCCAATCCCAACCGCCCTGGGGGGAGGAATGGGATGAGGTCATCTATGATGTTCACGTCTGTGAGTGCTGTGGGTGTTTATGTGAGTGCTGATAAAGGTACTGATCTCCCTCTGTGCTGGTCTGTGTGTTTGGCCCCGTGTGCATGTGTGTGTGTGTGCGCGCGCGCATGCGTGTGTGCGCAGGCACCAGCTGGGAATACAGGCTCAAACTCACTGCTGGCACATGGAGAACACAGACCTGCTGCAGCCTCCCTGCTGACACACTGGGATGAGAGGGACCCCAGGAGGATTCATATAACCATATGATCACAATATATCACTAAATACCATATATTATTAGTCTGCTTCCACAAGGTGTAGCCTCAGCTCCTGGCTCAATCTTAAGTACAATATTTAACCCCACCTAGCAAGGAAATGCTAAGCAGTTATAGGTAGGGAGGTCATAGCAACTGAAAGCTAGCTCACCTCAAACTGAAGGTACTGTTCCTTTCCATTTCTGAGAAGAGCATGATTAAAACTTAGTGAATCCGTACATCTCATTGCCAAGGATGTTGGCAATGAACAAGCATTGAAGCAATGAGAAGATATTCATGTGGTTCTAATGGTCACTCAGGACCTGACCATCCATGTGTTTGTTACTTAGATGAATAGCACAAGCTGTTGCAGAGCAAAAGACCTGAGAGGCAGCCTGTGTGAGAGAACTTCTGCCTCTGCAGATATTTCTTGTGATGGCTTTCCATTTTTGTTTTAAATTCATGGTGCTTTTTCATGCTGCAACCAGGGTGGGGATTAAAAAAATGAGGGTGTCTCCATCACTAGGTCTCTGAAACAAGACTGCAGAGGGATATTTTGTGCACAGATTGACCAGGCAGAATAAACCCCACTATTTCATTGCACATCTGTTACTGACTCCAAAAAAAGAATATCATCTAAGCAGCTCATACCACTGCGTTGAAGGCTCTAAATTCTTTATCTGTCATCAGAGTATTGTCTTATACCATTTCTGCTTAACTGGGGGACCAGATGGGATCATATGTTCCAGATATTCCCGGCATGTGCAGTGCTGCCAGAATTAACAAGTGTATGCCATTTCTGCAGTTACACCATTGACAGAAAACTGACACACTTGCTAGTGACATTGCGGAAAGTGCTCTTGGAATGAACTTATTGACAGATATCTATCAATTAAAAAAAGTAATAGCAATATGTCAGAAAGTGGTGTGCTGCTGACAGTCTACTACTTGAGCTTTAATTGAGAGAAGAACTCCATATAGCTTTATAGTGTACATATTTAGCAGTTTAGAAGGATCCATGTAAAGCAATCCTATTCCTTTAATCTACTTATCTACTTACATGCACTTCTGTTGTCTGGGAAGAGTTGCTGAGTTTAGTGCAAATTTCTTCTACTTCATCACTCAAAAGTAAAGGCCACATGTTACTGATTTTCTGCTTCTCTTCTCAGAATTCATTTGCTCTACATTTTACTCGGAGTTTTAATGTATCTCCTGCAAAACTGTAACTGTTGATCACTCTGAGTTAGTAGCTTTTAGGGTGGGTTATTAAACACCTGCCAGATTTTTTTTCCCTCAAACTTCAGCACGCTATCAGATTCTCTCATCACCATTTCCCACTTCATGAAATTAAGATTTTGAAACTCTTCAAAATTATGTTATCAGGCCTCTAATAACCCAGCCTAATTTGCCCATTTATCTGCTGCCTTTCCTAATTTGTCTTGATCTGCAGTTTTCTTCTCTGGTTTCAAAACTGGATTAGCTATTAGTATAGCAAAATCATAGAGGCTAATTCAAAAGACACAGTTACATATTCTCTAGGATCTAATTAGCATGGTGAAAACCTCAGTAGTTCACATGACTTGTCCTTAGGATAATGTTTTGGGACAGGACTAAGCAAGGTGGAAGGGAGAGTAATATGTGTGTTATATAGAATCAGGAACATCACTTATGTGCAGTAAATAGCAGTGCCAGACTACAGGTTTGTTGTCTGAATACAGTCACAGAGCAGAGAGGCCATAAAAGCTGATGGAGTAAGGTGGAAGTAGGGTCACAATTCCTTTAGGCCCTTAATCGTTGTTCATGGAGCACAAAGCAGCTGCGGGGCATGCTGCACTGGAAGTATAGAGCAGGTCCATCACCACACTACGGACCGAGGCAGGGTTCCTTTTTCTTTCATTCCCATGTATCCCTTGGTTATTTGGGCTGCCAACACAAACATCTATGTGCCCAGTTTCAGATAGCCAAGCAGTCCTACGAAATGCAAAATTGCTGAATAAAACTTTTCTGGAAGCAAGGTAGAAGTCATGATTGAGAATACAGCACAGTGCAAGCACCTAAGAATGAGGGATAGAAGGGAAGATGAAGGAAAAAAACCACAGAATGCTCACATACATTCAAGGTATTTTGAAATAAATGAGAATTAAAAGCTGCACAGTAATTCACCTTGCCCAGAAGAAAGATTTACATTTAAAAAGTAAGTTGATAATGCTCTCTGCAATAACTCCATGCCTTAACGTTTAACCTTGGCAATATGATCTCTCTCCCAGGTAATAGCGACATAAATAAGTTCCTACAGTTGTTAGCAGCAAAATGACTTGTTATTCTCTCAGATTAGTGGGAGTTTCAACACTTTTGCATAAACCTAAATCAGAACCTTGAAAGTTCATGAAGGGCAAATTTGGTGCATCGGTGGCACCACTCATTGGTAGTTATAAAGAAAAAGCTTTGAACAAAAATGTTAATTAAAAATTACTCTTTCTGTTGCTAAAACATGAATCCTGTTAGAATTTGCATTATCATGAACTGTAAATTACCAGGATTAGATGAAGTGCCCTATCCACCAGGAATTTAAAAGGTAGAATATTAGACTTAATGCAATTGAAAAACATATACTCTTAACTCAAAACCTTTCAATTTTCTGACTTGGAAAAAAAAGAACATCACTCCATCAAATATCCTTTACCTTCCCAACACATCCCACAGACATAGTTATTTCCAGACTTCAAACTGAGTAATATCAGGGTAATATTTACCTATCCATTAATACATGTCAGAAAATCTTAAACTCAAAATCTGAGACACATTGTGGGTACACTAGATATTGCAAAGGTGCTTTGCAGTCTATAAATATAACCCCTCCATTTCACTACAGAGGTTTTACTGACATTATTGTGAGCTTTACTAAATCTAGAACAGATTGAACTAATCAGGATATTCAGTTGTGTGCATGTATGTCTCAAATTAGCTGTTGATCAGGAAGGTGGAGTGGGGAATGATCAAGTATCAATAGATCACCTGGGTTTTCAAGCAGTTTTCACTACATTAAGAGACAGAGCAAGTAAGAAGTCAGACCTGTCAGAGGGAAGAAAACACTGAAACATATTTAACAAAATGTGATGTTTTTTTCCCCAAGCCCATTCTGAGGATATGCAAGACAGCTAAAACCTTTATCAACCTGCATTGACGTTGCCAACTCTAAGGTAGGATTTATAGCAGGTAATAACTCTGAAAGCCGCAATCTGCATCAAAATTAAGCACCGAGCACAGGAAAGAATATCATCTCCTTTGTTGAAAAGTTCAATTTTCTAGAATAAAGCACACTTTCAGCTCCATTTTTTCTGCCTATAGAGAGTATCAGAGAAAAATATGTGGCAAACAGTAGTTAGATTGCTAAAAGAACAACTGGCAGGAACTTAGATGCTGTGATGGTGACTGCAAAGCAAGAGGTGATACAGATATGGCAACCAAACTAATCCTTAGTACGTGGCCTACCAGTGACAGGAAAGGGGGAAAAAAGGGTACTGTATTAGTGAAAATTAATTTTGTTATTAATGGGATTCGGTATCCACTTTGCTTTTGGTTCTAGTTGTGTTCATTAATGTTATCAAATCTTTCTGTCCAAACTGTGGCTGGATTCTCCCTGTGCACAGTTAAATCATAAAAGGGCCCATGTTCACTTTAATCCTTGTATCTTGCCAGCATGGTATAAATGATAGTGAAAATGGTGCTATGGGTTGTTTTATTGGTATTTTAATTGCAGTAATATACTTCTGCTGTCATAAAATTTTAGATAGAATTTAAACTCGGTGGAGCAATGAAATATAAACTGGTTGAAGGGGGAGATTTATAAGTAAATTCAGCAGTGAACTGGTAGGTTAATGAAAAAAGAAGCATTCTGGTTGCAACATTAATCTCTGAAATGGCGTTAATGTTTTAGAAGAAAGAATGATATTTTATATTATAATCAAAATTTCATTAGCATTTCAATAAACTGAAAGGCACTGCTTTGAACTCCAGCAAAACTAATCATTTATAAGGTCCGTAGTAGGTCTACAGGCTATTTGGTTCATTTATTCTAAATGTGCATTTTAATGTTCAATTTTGCCTTCAGAAAAACAAAAATTTTGAAAATTTAAAGATTAATCTTTGCAATTTGAGCGTGCTGTAAATATGGAGGAAATGGAACAACTTAAAATGTCCATCTCCCTCCTCACCTCCCCTACCAGCTACTACACTTGAAAGCAGGACCCCCATTTTGGTTTGTTTTTTTTAAAGTAAAGTGCCTGTGCATATTTGAGAGAGAAGAGTAAAGAGAGGGTCCTAACTGATAAATCATTCAAATCAGTGGTCCAGGATTACTGGGTTATTTTTTTCTGTTTGTGGTGGGCTGACCCTGGCTGGAGGCCAGCTGCCCACCAAAGCTGCTCTATCACTCCCCTCCTCAGCTGAACAGGGGAGAGAAAATATAACAAAAGGCTTCTGGGTCAAGATAAGGACAGGGAGAGATCACTCACCAATTACTGTCACGGGCAAAACAGACTCGACTTGGGAAAAAATAATTTATTGCCAATCAAATCAGAGTAGGATAATGAGAAATAAAAACAAAATCTTAAAACACCTTCCCTCACCCCTCCCTTCTTCCCAGGCTCAACTCCGCTCCCGGTTCTCTCTCCCTCCTGCCCCCAGCAGCACAGGGGGACGGGGAATGGGGGTTGGGGTCAGTTCCTCACACGTTGTCTCTGCCGCTCCTTCCTCCTCAGGGGGAGGACTCCTCACTCGTCCCCTGCTCCACCGTGGGGTCCCTCCCATGGGAGACAGTCCTCCATGAACTTCTCCAACGTGGGTCCTTCCCACGGGCTGCAGTTCTTCACAAACTGCTCCAGCATGGGTCCCTTCCACGGTGTGCAGTCCTTCAGGAGCACACTGCTCCAGCGTGGGTCCCCCGCAGGGTCACCAGTCCTGCCAGCAAACCTGCTCCAGCGCAGGTTTCCCACGGGGTCACAGCCTCCTACAGGCATCCCCCTGCTCCGGCATGGGGTCCTCCCCGGGCTGCAGGTGGAGATCTGTTCCCCCGTGGACCTCCCTGGGCTGCAGGGGGACAGCCTGCCTCACCAGGGTCTTCCCCACGGGCTGCAGGAGAATCTCTGCTCCGGCGCCTGGAGCACCTCCTCCCCTCCTTCTGCACTGACCTGGGGGTCTGCAGGGCTGGTTCTCCCACATGTTCTCACTTCTCTCTCTGGCTGCAATTGCAGTTGCACAAGGGCTTTTTTCCCCTTCTTAAACCTGTTCTCCCAGGGGCACTGTCACCGTCGCTGATGGGCTCGGCCTTGGCCAGCGGTGGGTCCGTCTTGGAGCCAGCTGGTGTTGGCTCTGTTGGACAAGGGGGAAGCTTCTAGCAGCTTCTCACAGAAGCCACCCCTGTAGCCCCCCCACTACTAAAACCTTGTCATGCAAACCCAATGCACTGTTTAACTCAGTTTTAGTTACCCTTTTCAGTCTTCAAATCACCAGTTAACCCATAAAAACCAATAAAGGTCCTATCAACAAATAAACATCTGCTATTGCATATTGAAGTCCAAACAGATTTACCTTTAAAGTCAGTGGAGAGAAACAGACGTATCTGATAGTGATTCATCAAATCCAGCAGATGTCTGAAGTTAGATGAGAGGCAACTCATTCCTGGACCCATACCATGTAATTTGTGACACTGCAGTATTGATGACCGCATGTGAGGAAGTCCTCTTTAAAAGGTGATTCCTGACCCTGAGATAGTCATCTTTCCTTTCTCTGCTGCCTGAAGATATCCACATTATAGAGCCTTAATTTGGATAGATGATTGTCCTCCCCTATGACTCCCTGCAAAACTTCTTGCATAAATGACCCTCTACGTTCCTGTGTGCTTCCCTTCAATACCTCATTAATGTGGAGGAGCCTTAGGCAGACATGCATGCTTTCCAACAGCATAACAGCCCAAAGGGACATACTGATGCACCATTTGGGGAAACGAGGCCAGCATACAACTGCTACATGTACTTGACTGAGAAAGAGAAAGACTCACCAGGGCTCCATCCAGGTAATATCCCTAATCAGGAAATCATTGAAGGACGTGTTTTGAGTCAGAAGCCTAAATACATACTGAATTCATCAAATTAAGGCCAGCGTGTCTGAGACTATTTTTTTCTACATTAAGTGTACTTTATGGAAAGAATGAAAGTGGTGTGGATCAGGAAATTATTTACAGAACAGAGTGCATTTAGAAGGATACCTCTTGTCTCCAGCATAGAGTGAGAGAATTATACTGAAAGATGCCTCTATCAATCAGCCATGTAAGAAATTCTCCTCCTCCCACTCCTTTCTTCCATATATTCCTTTTCACTCCTATATTTCATAACACATATTGTCAAACAAAAAAAATGAAGACATCTAAAAATCTTTGTATTTATTCTTTCTGTTTCTTTCCTGCTTCTCCTTTTGCCTGCATTACATAAAGTCTGTTAACCTGGTTCATGTTTCTCCTTTTTTTTCTATGTTTGAATTGTCTGTAGTTTCCCCCAAGCCAGAGAAGTTACAAGATGGCAGGGTTGAAATCAGTCCTGTTTGATTTATGTGGAAGAAATAAAAATTGCACTTCCATAACTGTAATTTTTCTCTTGCAGCTCTGTGAACCCCTGAAGAGTCACATCACTCAAGTTACTAGGTTTTAGTAAACAAGTGGCTGGGTATTGATGTACTTAGTGCTTCCTGATAATTCTGTAGCATCTACTATAATGATGTAGGAGAAAAATAAAATCTTGTGTATTCTCAGAATCATTTAATTCTTTAGTAAAAATTAATACTTATCTTTCCTATGGATTTTAGGATGGAGTATATTGCTAACATGAAATCTCATGTAAGAAAGCTCTGAGACTATAGCATTATGCTTAGTGCCAGTTTTATCGTATTATCCTGGATTTAGTTATCGAAACGTCCACTTTATTTATAGAAAATAATCCTGATTTACAAAAGCAGAGCTGGTGGACACTGCATGTTTTCACACAGGTAATTTGCAATGAACAAAATTTTTTTCTAGGAATTTTTGGGGCAAAAACAAACTAGTTTTTAAATTTCTTACCTCATGTAAAAAAAAAAAAAAAAAGGTGAAGGAGGGAAATAAAAGCTCTCGTGTGTCTGAACCATGCTTCATACAAGAGACTTGAGGCTTAGAGGAGTGAGTCCTTGAGAATGCCTGCCAAGGAAAGACTCCCAATTAGTCCCAGCAGCTTAACGAGTTACTGCCTTCACCCAGACCCTGTGGAAGTCACCTCCTCCTGATCCTGTGAATGGTTCCTACACTGCTGCAGTCAAAATAAGCTGAACCAGCAAAGACCTGTTTATTTTTTAAGCCTCTTTTGACTGAAGCGCTTAAAGGCATGCTGATACAAACAGTTCAGCTCTCAGGTCAACTGCGGTAGCAACAGGAGGCAAAGGGGGCAGTGAGGAGGAGGAGAGGGCAACAGCAATTAGCAGGGGAAGGCTGAAGTTTGCAACTTCTGATGGCAGCGTATTTGCTGCCCGAGGAGTTTACTCTTTAGAGAAGTAGCCACCTCTAAACCTCTGCTCCCTTGTGTCACTATAAATATAACTGGTAGTTTTGCATGATGCAGTTTTCTGCAGCTAACCAAAGCTGTATAAATTAATATGAATCCGTTACCATCTACTTTCTACTCAAGAGGCATGTAAAGCTAAAGGCTGTTTCTCTTCTCATTAAAGTCCAAAACCATGTCCTCTGCTGCTATATTTATAAAACTACTTTCTTCCCTCAAAAATAAATGTGGCAACCAAGAATACCTTTAATTATCTCACCCACTGACCTCTAATTGCTATCTTCATGAATTTACGATCAAGCAAACATTTAATTTAATTTAATGGAGAGGTGCACACTTACTTCAGAAATCTGAATATATTATAGGTCGCCAGATGATAAATTTGATAACGCGGCTGCTGTGTTCTGCTCAAATGAGTGAAGAAAACTGCCATGAGGGTTTTCACTATCTGATTTCTCCTGGTATCAGATGGGTCTGTGGAAACCAATTTTATTTCAGTTGCACAAAGACTTTATTTGATCTAGCTTATTAATTAAAAATAGCATATATTCTTTCTTCTTATTTCTGTCTTTAGTCAGGCCACATTTTGCTCCATTGGCAGATTTAAGTTTTCTAATGCTCCATGATATTCTTAACACTTTTGATCTACTGTGCTTTTCATATTTTTCTGTTTTACACTTGGAAAAAGTCTGAAGAGATTAATTTTACCTTAAAGATTGGGTATAGGTTCACAAAGTAAATGCATACCCAGCCACAGCCTGCAGGATGACACTTTTAAGTTGCTTAGAGGTGTTTTCTAAAACTGTACCTTATTTTTAAGGAGGGATTGGCTCTGACCTACTATCTCCACCTTCTGCATCAACTTCTGACTATGTCGTAAACGCAGACCTTTTCACAGCTCTCCTCAGGAACTTGTGGCACCAGGTGACAAGACGCAGGATTTCAGTATTTCTCGCTCTTCGGAACAGGCTGTTCCGACTTTCACGTGCAGGCCTGGCTGGGACAGGGCGATGCGATCGCGCTCGGGAGCTCGGTCTACGTTAAAAAAGAGCAACACGTTAAGAGCAGATGGAACACACGCCAACAAGACTGTACCGGCACGGCGCTTGGCGCAGCAGCCGTGCGAACGGTAGTAGGCAGCAAAAACGGGGGGAGGGATAATAAGGTATTTGTTCGATATTGCAACACCTGCGTCACGCCACTGTAGCCCTGCTCTCTGTTACAGGCCGAGACTAGGCTGCGTGCGGTGGGGGTCACGCTGGCAGTCACAGCCGTCAGCGTACGCCACGGGCCTGCGGCTCCCCGCGGCCGGGAGCCACCAGGGCTCCCCCGGCACAGCAGGGCCTGGCAGCCGAGGCGCGGCCCACCTCCAGCCGGGAGCGGGGGGCCGGTGGCAGCCCC
>NW_010972653.1:2018273-2050067 GCF_000737465.1 Haliaeetus leucocephalus
TGGCCGGCGGCCCTGGGGCTGAGGGGGGTCCTGGGCCGCGGGCGGGGGGCGCAGGTTCCGGGGCAGCTGGTTCAAGCAGTTGCTGTGTCAGTGAGAACTCCCGCATGAGCAGGTGCTGGTGATCTGTCTTTTTCCAGTTAGATTTAAAACTTCTTCTGATGATTCTTCGGTTTGGGATAGGTTTTTCCTGTTCTGTAAATGAAGAGCCCCAGGGGGGCAATCTCTGCAACTTCTTGCGAATGCCGGCAATGAAAATTTGGTTTAATATTTGTTGGCCTCTTATTTTAGCTTTACTCCTTTATATATTGTTTTAGCAGAACTGCTTTATACATAAAAAAATGCAACTCTCAAACATAGCTGTGGATGTGGCTGAATTATGGGGTCTGGAAGTAAATTATATTGTTGCGTACACATTATTAGTATTTTTGGTAATGAGGCATTATCTTTTTTTCACTTTGCTTTATGTTTTACTAACTAAATTTTGTTTTTACACTTGAACTCTTTGTTAGCACAGGCTACATACAATTACACCAAATGTATAGTTTGTATCACCATGCAAGAGCTATATTTTTTAAAAATAGTTAATGAAATATAATTAAGAAAATGCATTGCTTTAATTTGATAAAACTAGAACTATACGCCTAGGGAGTACAGACTGTATCGAAGTCACATCAGAATTGCTTATTACCATTATGAAATTATTTGGGGGTAATTTAGGGTAAACTGTACTTTGCTCAGAGGCTGTAGAACTAGTTCTGATCAATTCACTTTCTCTGAGTTTCCTTGACTGGAGCTCTAACTTTCTTTGATATTCAAAATACATTTCTCTTTTTAGCATTAGTTTCTGCATTTGTTGCATCTTGAAGAGAATTGCTCACATCCTGAGGAAAAAGGCTGTCTGGACAGACTATGGCACTAAATTTATAGCTTGTAAACTAAATGCACAGGCTATAGTTTTTGCTAAGTTTTGTGTAAATATCCCAGTTTTTGAGAACTCAGCCTAAACAGTCTGTGAACCCTGTGACATCAGTTGACCTTTGACCTTCTGACCATGCCTTTGACTAAAATCTGTTGAATAATTATTCACCATAAGTAGTACTCAGTGTGAGTTTTGATGTTCTATTGCAGCTGACATCCCCCAAAGAATTCTATTATTGGACATATTAATAATTAATATACAGCTTTGACTTCTAATTTTTGTTCAATTCTTTGGCTAGTGTTGCGGGAGGGATGTTCCTCCTGCAATACAAGATCATCACAAGTTCCATTGTATGTCATGACTGAAGGGCCAGCTGCAACTCCACCTTTTTCTGGATAATTTGATTACATTCACTGAAGGCTCTATCTTTGACAGTATAATTATTCTGTATCAAAATAATGCATTGGTCAGAGAGACTTCCTTAGAAACTTTGAATGTAGAAAAAGCTCGTAATAATATGTATTGTCTTTTATTGCACCTTAAGCTTAAACTACCTCTTCCAGGGATCACAGCTAACTGCTCCCAGTCCCTCAGCCCTGGGTGTTTATTCAATATTAAACTCAATTTATATGACTTGTACTGTAGGCCTGCTCAGGTATTTCAATAGAGAAACTCCAGTTCCATAGGAAAGAGTTGAGGCTTTTATTCTCTGAAAGGCCCCAGATGTGATCTTTTTTAATAATATTATGTAATTTATTATTAATACCCATTAGACAGATGAGGATTCTGATATCAGGAATTTTGGTACTTGGCAAAGGAGGCGGCTTTACTATAAATCAAAGCACTGAAAAAAACCCATATTCTTTATTTTGGATCCCTGGATTTTCAGCTGTGACAACTAGTTTTCCTACCATCTCCTCCTAACAAATGAATATATGAACCTGGAGTTTCTTCCCAATGTTTAGCTGAGACAATGCTAGTTCTGGCTAAAGACAGTCAGAACACAGAAAGTTAAAATTTTGAGAGATTGTAAAAACTTTCCTTTCTTCTTTTAATCTTTCTTCCTTCTACTTTTCTTTCTCAGCTACTGCAAATTAAAGTACACTGTGAATAATTACGACTGCTATCCTTGTAGTCAGCATAGCTGTCCCCGAAATGAAGACAGAATAATCACTGGTGTCCTGAGGAAAGTTAATGGGTTGCATAACTCCCTGCTTTTTTTTCCAGGTAATAAACCAAAACCATCTCTCTGATATTGCTGTTCCTTTGAACAGTTTCTGTAACTGGCACAGGGGTTATCACATCAGAAGTGGGAGTGAGAAAGGGATTACTGAAGAGATGGCACACACTGAAGTTGTTACAGAATCTTAGCGTTTCAGACTTTTAGGTGAAAGTTATGTTCTGAAGTACAATTATGTAGCACCATAAAAATAATCAGCAATTATGAAGAAATTTGCAGCGATGTGTAACAACATTGTGTACAGTATAATGTTCTGTTTATTTATTATCAGCATTGAAGATTAAAATATTATCTATAGAAGCTATTCACATCTAAGCAATGTTAGCAATAGAACAGTATTATTTGCACTTATGAGGAAAGCTCAGGGGTAAAAAAATTGGCTATGTTTCCTTCTGGACTATAGGACTTGACTTATCCAAATGGTCATCTAGTGACACCTCTGGAGAACTGGCTAAACAGTATGACTCTGCAAGGGCTTTGACCTTGATGAGGCAGACCGCTAGATGAAAAATAATAATAAAAGTTGTAAATTGCTAGTAACTGGAGAAGAGCTAGTTTTGCAAAATTCTAATGAATATAAACATAATTAAGCCTCTTAAGATAGCATCACTGACTGCAAATTTCTAATAAGTATAAACATAATAAAGCCTCTTTAGATAGCATCATTCTTAACTCTGTTAGCCACTATGCCTCGTGTGAATAGCATGGATATCAGGAACATTTGTGCAGAAAACATTGTTCACATAGCCTGTTATAAAGTCTGTTAGGTTCACAAAATATGGTTGGGCTAATGGTTTATTTATCAAAACTGAATTGGCACTTGAAACTCATTGAATGAGAACTCATGGATAATTTAAAACCCATAACTGAAAATCATGAGCTCTGAGTTCTGTTAGCCAATCCTATAAGTTCTCCATACCTTATTTTCCTAATTTTGGGTAGTGGTGGTAGGGTAGTAATACTATTGCATCCTATGCATCCTATAGCACTACAAAATTAGAATATGTAGATCAGTGGTAATTGAATTTCTTAACCTTAAATGGAAGACACTAAGGACATTATAAGGACAGTGGTCAAGGTTATCCATGTGTTTTATGGGTAGGAACTTATGTACATTCTTAGGAGAGAATAGGAATTTAGGACCTAGGATCACAAAAGGATTTTACTTTGGATTTATATTCTCACATGAATAGTTAGATTGAAGACAACATCAGTGGTTTAGAACTTTGAAATATAATTTAATAAAGTTCAGAACAAGGACAGTATTTTCACTGTATTTGCTGCTGTGCATCTGTACTTTGAAAGAAGTTTTCCTATGTTAAGCATAAGGTTTGAGCAGGAAGCTCTCCCTTTATTTTTATTTTTCCAAAAGGAAATAATATATCCTTCCTGATCTTTAAGAAGTATAAAATAGAAATGATGAAGAAAAATCAGCTTTCTATAAATATTCTATTCTTAATGGGACATAGTGAATTGTTTTTATTTTATGATTGATGTAGTTGAAGGAAGATGGGCAGTTTATACCACTACAGTTTCAACTAGATCTGAGCACTTAAATGAGCTAGATGCTGAGATCTAAATGAGTATTTATTTGCTGTAGCATTTCTTTAATCAAATACACTCCTGTCAGATTTCAAATGGGGATGTGTTTTGATGCAATATGTTTATTTCAACATTTGACAAGGAAACAAAAGTAACAAATTTTCATCTCTTGTTTAGCTTTGAAACCCATGGTTATTGGTTTTTGAGATAAAAAAATGACATCTTGATTTATTTTTCATCTAAAAGATACTATTTATATATCTCAGTGATGTAAACTTTAATTCAAATGGTAAAATCAAAATATGCTATCTGAATTAAACAATACAAATCAGTGGGAGCAGAATTCCTTTTCTAAAGGAGATCTTAAGATCTTCTTCAACTGTGTGATCCATCTCATTGCCTGTTGGGTTTGCCAAGTGCAGGACACCAGTGCCCACTCCATAGGTAGCACAGGAATATGTAGGCAGATCTTCTAGCATCTCTGTGTGAAGTAGTTGGTGGCTGGCAGATTAGCTATAAATTGCTGCTCTGTCTATTCTAGAGCTCCGAAGACTGTCACGATCATGTTTAGTTTGTCTAGGAGATAAAACGCATAGGGATTTTTTTCCACATCAAAGCAAGTTTTAATTTTCTCTTTAATTTCCAAGTTGAAAAAAAATAGGTATTTTTCATTAAAAAAGAAAACATTAGCAACTACTTAGACTCAGTTTTGACCTCTCTGAAGCCAAAAATCATATGTCTTCCTTAGAAATTTTATGTGTGCATATTTTATGAAAGTCTTGAGTCCTTATGGAACTGATAAATTGAGTATTCACAAACAGCCTTGAAATAAATTTAGTAAGGAACTATCTATGTGTTTATTACAGCATAGATTACTTGCTGCCAGTAAGCAAGTTTTTAGATAAAAGAGCTTCCAGTGAGGGTTAAACCTAATTGGTTTTTGTTTGTTTGTTTTTTCTATGTAAATCCTTAGGAAGCTTGAAAAGATTGCTTTAGTCAATTTGCTGAAGCAGGCTTTCGTTAGAGATATACCGAGCAGTGCTTTAATCAACATGAATCCACCAATTTCATATAATTGGTGCTAATCATCATTTCTCAGCATAAAAGAACTTGAGCAAAGATTTTTGTCAACAGCATAATACGTGAAGGCACAAGGCCTTACAGGCACAATGCAAGCTCACCCTCACTTCATGGAACCGACCTGTTCACTGGGCTGAACTTGTGCTAGATGTACCAAAGGACATAGACTAATAAAAATTACATACCTGGAATTCTGAATGTTGGCCACCATGAAAAAATCTGTTGCCCTGAACTAGGCACTACCCTGAGGTCTGCATTTCTATAGCAGGAAAACAGGACAGGGAGCACTTCTATCCCCTCGTCTAACTGGCACAGAACGGCTTGCATTTGAGCAGCTATGCTTACTCCCTCCTTATCAAAACAAGATAACTGCATCCAGTCTGCTTTTTTCGGATGCTCCTTGGTCCCTCCTCACCCCTGAGCTGTGACAAAATACTGTCTGGAAGCACATGAATTCAGTCCATTGCCACAGTTTTGCCATGGACTCTGCTAGGAATTCAGCAGTATGTTTTGTGTCATACAGATGTGGCCACAGGCTCCCTTTTCATAAAGGCTGAGGTACCTCAAAATTACTATCCAAGGTACTCCAGCCATTAAAAAAACCCTGGGAACTGGTGAGAAACTGACAGCTGTTCTCTTCTGTCAGGTAGTAATGAGGCATAAGGGCTAGAAAGTCCTTGCTGTTTTAAGAAGTGTTGGCTATCTGATTTGAAGATATACTGATTATTTCTTTGAACATATGAAAAGAAAAATGGTAAGTGCAATACCTTCATTAGCCCTGAGAAAACTGAAATACACAGCTCTGCCTCTTTTAAAGGGTAGGCTTCCCTCAAGTCACTCTGGAATGAAAAAACAGGGAGGGTTATCCTGCCTCCCTCCCACTGAAAATGGTCAGTTGTAGATCAAAAAGAATTACTCATATGTGTGACACGGGAAAAAAAATAATGTGTTGCTGCACAGTGGGACATTAAGATTGCATTAGGACAGCTGTGAACTAACCAACTGTTCTTGAATACAGCCTTACCCCTTACTCACACTGCAGACCTTCTAAAGCCAGAACGGGAGACTCCAAGCACACCCTGTACCTCGATGCAGACCTTGTTCATAAGGTTTGGGCTATAACCCTGTCTATATAGCTCTGCCAATGTCCTCACCTGACCCAAACAATAGGGTTTTGGTTAGGATTGTTACCAGTGACCGAAGTATTCTGGGTTTGAATCCCTTCAAGGCTGAAGAGGGAATTCAACCTGTCTTTTTTTCTTCAGGATAAGTGCTTTAAATCATAGTTTATGATATAAAAGGTGGGAGCAATACATTTATGTTGCTTTAAAATTATATCCCTGCAGTGCATTTTGCAGCCAGCTTAATTATATGCGAGTTTGCTAACATTTTCTACAATCTCTTTCTAGAAGAGGTCTCAGCAGACTTGGGTAAACGCTTAGTTACTAGACATGTCTAGTCCAGGAAGCTGGGTTACTGAAAGCAGGTCTTTGAAAATGAATACTCTGGAGTTTAAAATGCAAATAATCTTTTACATGTTTCAGATTTAAATTATTTGAGTCTGGTTTTATACCTCTGTGATTGCTTCTATGAGAAACGGATGGCATTAGTCTGACAACAATGTACAGGACATGGTCTCCCTGGTTAAATCATTTCAAAAAAATCCAGTTAAAGAATCCAAACACTGGCAAATGTTGCCTCAAAATGTTTCTTGATGCTGCTCCACAGGACATGAAGCATTCTTCACCCAGATGTCTGGTCTTAGGGCATTTTTTAGTTAAGAACATAAGAATCACCTTCCTGGATCAGATCAGTAATTCCTGCTGTCTGCCAGGGAGCAGTGTTAGATACATAATGTTGCACCTGACAAATCAATGCAAAATCATTATTAATGCAAAATCATGCAGATTTGGCTATAATCTGTCTAAAATAGCATTCTTGGTGTTTAAAATCCCAGAGATTTGAAGTTTCACATTCCTTTTATGTATAGTCTTATACATGCTTTGATTTTAATTATCCACTTTATAAAATGTAAACCAAAAGTCTCTGAGCAAAACACCATCCTCCCCAGAACCAGTTTTCCTTCTGCAGGATGAAGTAATCATCTCTCCACTGCAAAAATGGCTGAAATGCTGTAGCCAGAAAAAAGCTGGGGTTAGGATAGATGGCCACTGTGGTGTTTTCTGGCTTAAAATCTATGATACATAATACTGTAGCCATGCATTGTATGATCCTAAACTACCTGAAATCCATGTGGGCTTAGCTAAATGAAAACACAGGCTTTACACTGTGTGTTGCTTTCCATTTTGCAAAGTTCAGCTGGCAAAATGTAACAGGATGAATTTAAGACTTTATTAGGCATATCTGAATGAAGAGAACATTACATTTTTGAAGTAGAATGTGGAGCTTTAGCCACCTGTCTCCAATTATACTCAGTGTGACTGCAAGATTAAAATGCCATCTAGCTCACTGTGAAAATATGTCCCATAGCATCTCCTTTTAGCCCAGGAGCACTAATGCTAATAATAGCCCAACAGAGAATCAATTTTATTTCGATACTTTCAGTGATTAAATATTTTATAGAGAGCTCTGGCAACATTGTTAAAAACTCTCAAACACAAAAATGGAGTTGAAAACATGTACTGGCACTGAGAAAAACTGCACGTGGAACACTATGCACTAATTTAATAGCTAGCACACATGCTAGCCAAGAGAACTACATTCACCTGACAAATTAATATGAAGCAGAATGTGAAATCAAAGAAGCTGTGAAATAACTACGCTGACAAGTATTGAATTTAAGTTAAATTAGCAGACTGCATTTTTTTTTTTTGAGTGCATGGCATATTTTAAATGTCTTTTGACCTTTTAAAAATATATGCAAAACCCAGCCAGTACTTTAGTAAATACTGTACATAAACTTTTGTAAATGGTATGATGTCAGACTTATTTTCTAGACTTCCTCCATTCTTATTCTGAGTTACAAGGCTCCAAAGCTGTAACACACTTAACAAATCAAGTGCAAGACATAATTACCAAAGTTATACGCAGTCTTTCCAGTTGATAGTTAAGTATTATTTCTGCAAACTCACACCTTGAAAGTAAAAGATTAGTAAAATTGGACCATCTTGACAGAAATGTTAGCTAAGGAGACACTGTTGAAGGTATCATTATTGTATTTAGAGTGTTTAAATATGAATTCCCATTTTAAGTTCCAGATGTCTCATTCCAATGTACAAACAGGTCATTTTTCATTAAATATAGCTGACTAAGATTTTCTGTGTTGTTTCACAAGTGCTTCTGTTTAAATTCCTGTCTAGAAAAAAGGCCTAAATAGACTCTGAAAGAGGAGTAATTTAACTGTCAAGAAGTAGCCATTGGATCAGACTCAGGAATTTTTACCTTACATTTTTCATGCAAGATTCTGATCCTAAAGAGGGCAGAGTTAGGACTGTCTTTATTGCTTCAGACAGTAATACACTTTAGAGATGGTAATTCTGGGGAATGTTAACAAGGCAAGAATTAGACTTTTTCATAGCAGGGATCTTTGGATTATCTTTACATCAATACACTTTTTTTTTTAGATAATAATAATTAACATTCACTACATGGAAGAAATCTACCAGTCTGCATTTGGTATACAAAACATTAGAGGTATTAATTGTATAGAAGCATGTATATTAGAAAAAAGTCATTGTATTTTGTTACTTGTGATTTCTGTTCCTTAATCTTTAAGCAATTAATCAGTTATTGCCTTTGGAAAAGTAACATCTCCCATTTTCAAATGGGGAAAATAAGACATGCAGAACTGAATCCCTGAATGTCTTTAAAGTACAAATTCAGCTTCAGATCTTGAAATACCCTGCTCCAGTTCTGGAAACAGCAAGGAGGACCGTAAATTACATGATATGTTGTTGTTGAGAATTTTAACATGTAACCTTCCTGGGTGGTGCAGAAAGACTGTGACAGGGATAGAAACAGACCTCATGTCTCTTCTATACCTTTACATCATGTGTCATCCTTCAGTGTTATACTCTGAATGAAAGAAAACATTTCACTATGAAAGGAGATGAATGGTCTATTTGCATTACCATCATTTTGCAGAAGAACACAACCCTGATGCCATTCCCTGTTAAAAAGAAAGGCTGTCATCTATGCCAGGACATTATTTGAACAAAGGGATCCAAAGATCATGTGTATAAAATAAAAATCAGCGTAGCAGAGTTTAAGTCATTGAAAACACAAAAATATAGAGAACTCCGTACAGATGTCTAGCACGGCTGTGTTTCCACCCTGACGAAGCAAGGAGCTTTTCCATATCTTCTAATTGCTAACGGGGCTGTAGAATTGCTCTTAGTGCACGACTCAGCATTTCCTTTTAACCCGCCTTTGTGCTTGTTGGACTTCTTTTATTGCTAATCCACTGCCATCTCCTCTGCTCACTCAGCCAGCTTTACTCTTATCAGTCATCACCTGAATTTTGTGCAGAATCATCAGTACTAGAGTTTCTGAGATTGCTGTTGACACACAGCAAAGGGACTTTTTCTTCTTGTGCACCTGCTGAACATTTCTTTGCCTTTCTTTACAGAAGTTTTATATTAACTCTGGGGGATACTGACACACTCCAGTTAAATTACATGATATTTTTCTTCAGAAAACATTCTGCTGTTGTGATGGGTTATGGTTTTTATTATTATTATCTTTTCAATACCAAGGCCTCAAGCAACAGAGAAAAAATTGTTACTGTGGTCTTCTCTTATGTTCTTTAGCACTGCACCATTATTTGGTTTGTGAAAAAGAGTAAGATCCCCCTGGCATCTATACAACTCTTGTATGTGAAAACTTCAATAATAATCCTGAGTCTGGCCTAATGTAGTACGGCCATGCCCAAGTCACTTCACTTCTGCTTCTCCTCCTGTAAAACTTGGGAAGGAACACATTTCTCCATCAATTCTTTTGACATACACGAGTACAGTAGATACAGTAGTAGTAGTAGTAGTATCTCTGTGCCACAGATGCTGAACAAATCTATGTCACTACTCTCTTCCTGGAATTAAACCAGGAACTGTTATTGATACCGACTGTTCCTAGACAATGAACAGATATGCTATTCATCATCCTTCAGTTCACACCATTTTCCCATGCCCTTTTTCAGCTCCATCACAATCTCATATGCTCTTTCTCATTGTACTTCTGAACAAACAATGGGAACCAAAAATTTGGATCATGTCCACTTTAAATATTTATGAGTTATGATAATATAAGGCTTTGTTTAGCATAAAGCACGTAGAAAAGCAGCCTTTAAGTAAAACTCAAAGCCCAATTTAGATGACAGTCTATATTGCTGGCATCTTTACAGGATGTCAAACCTACGTTTGCAGTGAGTTGTAGGGACTCAGCTAGGGCTGATAGGATTTGCCCTGTGTTTTAGATTGCAGTCACAGGCACGTTTACATGCAACATATTTGGGCTTCCAGATATTTGGGAAGTAGCTGGCTCACATACTTCCAAAAAAAATGTTTCCTTTGCAGTGATGTGCCACCAAAGCCAGGCAGAGAAGCTGTACGGATTCCTTCACCAAATGGCCTTCTCTCTTCCACTACAGGAAAGGATGGGCTCTCTAGTGTCATGAAATGAGTGGTTTGGACCACTTAAAGAATCACCGTCAAGGGTATTAGCAAAAATGTTTTAATAAGAATTTGCAAAAAGCACGACTTCACAAAGTGTGATGCCAAGGGTCACTCTATTACTTAATACACGTACAAATGTACAAAGGAAATCAAGTTAGAATCAAACCAGAATTATTTCTACAGAGACTGAAGATGCAAAAGGGTAAGAGAGAAACATACAAGGAAAAATCAAGTCAGAATTGTTTTTTCATGATTTGCACAGAAATAAGGGATGTAAAAAGGTAGGGAAGACCCTCCCATTGAGTCATGAGGTTCAGAGAAGATGCCCTTGCTTTCTAACTCCTGATGCAGCTTAGGTGCAGCTGGATCCACTCCCAGTCTCAGACTTAGTTGATGGTTTATGTCTAAAGGCATTATGTGTGAAACAGCAGTCTGAGGTTCATTCACAATTTGAAGTGAATCGTAAGATTTAGAAAAGGCAATACTTATACTATAATTGCCATAGGATACTCGAGTTAATTCACACACATGTACACAGACATTAAGATATATATATATAAAACAAAACAAAAGTAGGTATATCTGTTAAAAATTCCCCTTGAGTTCAGTGAAAATATTCACATCAAATGTCTCTACATTATTCTCAGTGGGCAAAGGGTCGAGCCTCAAGGAGCGAAGGGTATTGGCTCAGGTCTCATTGTCAGCTCTCAGCAACAGTCCTCTGTTAAGGGACGCTTAACCACCCAACTCATTACAGAAATGCTAAGGCCTAATGGGAATTCCTGAGACATTCCTGTAGTTAAAATAACATTTTTTTTCTTTCTCGGTAAGTGAAATACCAGTAACGATATAGTTGTCTTATCAATCTAAAGGTAAGAAAGAAAAATGTCAAAGCCTACTGTTGTTAGTTTTCATGAGAATAAAACCTCATTTAATTAAAGAGGAAACCTCACTGCTGCAGAGGTCAGCATTAATAACTGTCAAGTAAATTCACATATAAAAAGAAACTATCAGGTCAGAGTTGGCTGCTGTGTGTGTGTGGAGGATCACTAGACGTGCTGACAATAGAACAAGAACAGTTCTTTCTTTATCCTTAATTCAACCTGACTTACATCATGTATATTCAGGTATATTGAAAAGATTTAATGTCGCATTGCTTCACAATGAAATAAATATTGTGCTTCATGAAACATCTCTGTATAATATTATGTTTAGAGATTTACTTATTTTCTAGGTTCAGTCACCAGACCTAGGCCAGAGTTACAAAATTGATTATATCATCTGCATGTCAATGGGTCAGCAATATCAAAATCCAGTGTTATCGGCTTGCTTTATTTTTCTCTGAAAATGAAAGAGAGATACAAAATAATACAAAATTTATAGACAAAAATTAGGTGAAAATAGTCACCATGAGCAAACATATATCATAATAAAATACACAAAACAAACTGAGTTAAATACAGAGGTAGATGAGTTGAATCCCTGGTAGGTGGACAGCCACTCCATCCCTTGTTGGATGTTGTTCTTGGTCTGATGCTCACATGTGAATAATCACTGGCTCCTTTAATTTTATCTAGGCATATAGGCTCTTCCTCCATGTTTAGCGGGTGATCTGCAGTGGTACCTTGGCAAGTAAAGTCTTGCTATTGTACTACTTTTTATTCTTTTGTTAAGAATCATTTATGATTTGTAAGATGTTTTCATTTTTGAAAATACAATGTAACTCAGTAATTAACTAAAATAAAATGTAGACATGGGACTTAAACACTTATTCTGAAACACAAATAATTCTCACAGTGACTAATCTGCTATCTACACTGAAAATTTTGAAAGAGGAAGTTTAAATAGAAAATAAGGTGCAATTTTATGAAAGCACAACGGGTAACATGTAAAAGTCTGCTGGAGCAGGACACCTTGCGGTGTGTAATGGAGCTAGCTCTGCAGACACACTAGAGTCTATATTCACAGGATTTTCAGCCTCTTCAGAACAACGGGCAGTTTTTGCCACATCACATTTTCAAGTTCTATAGTTTGCAAACATGAAGAGGATCTTTGGATATGGAGTTGAAAATTCATGTTGTTGAATGAACTGGATAACATAGAACCTCAACAAGGAGAGATTTGTAATAATGGTTAATACTCAAACAGAAAAAGCTATAATGAAATCTAATGTTTGGAAAATGAAGCTGAAGGAATTCAGATTAATATTGAAACATAAAAGTTTAATCAAGGATAATTAATTGCAAAAACTTGTCCTACACTATTTGTTGTAGTTTTAAATCAAGAGTGAATGTCTTTCAAAAGTCTGTGATGTAGATCCTGTTGACATTACATGCCTGAGACTGATATTCATCACAGTTCTGCCTTAAGAAATCTAAGAAACAGCCACTAGTACTTACATTGTTTTATAATTTAAGTAAGAAAAACTGCCATCAATATTTTGATTGATGGGGCAGCAAAAACTCCATTAATAAAGTAACATAGTTACAAATGCAAGTGCTCAAAGTGACAAAATGTCAAAACCCAGTTTGCCAATATAGAGATTTATAAATTGAGCAAATCCGGCTATATTTTTGCATCAGCAGCCAATGAAACATACCTAACACACATAACCAACATAGTGGAATATTACATAGCTTTTCCTAACGTAAGCAATGAGGATTTATTAAAAATGTCTCAACAGACTTTTTTTTTTTAATACGAAGAATGGAATATAATTTTGTAAATTTCATTTTAGACATGTCAATCATTTCTTGGTTGAAACTTCAAAAATATTAATCCAAAGTTTCAGCTTACATCCCAAAAGTGGACAAAGTTAGAAGCAGTTGAAAATGTTTTCTTACAGTGGAAAATCTTGGTCAGTCTTATCTTTAGATAACCTCAGCTGCAAGCTTTTGCTATTTAATATCTACAGAAATTTGCCTTAATACTGAAAAAAGACCGTGTATTTTAGCCCTCTGCATTTGCCCATTTAGAGAGGGATTCATCTTACCCACCATCAGCTCTGAAATAGTTAGGCATCTAGTCTAAGCAAGTAGTATAACCTCCCTCAACAGTTAGTGTAAAATATAGGTGTCTCCAATGAGTGATTTTTCCCATCAAACTCTAGAGAGGAGGATGGCATGTATATAGCTTCTAGAAGTGCTTCTCCCTGGTTGACTGTAAAAACAGCATTGGTAGTGAGCTAAAATTAAACTTTCAGCTTTTAAATTGCTGAAGTGAGATGTGAAACTCCAACAGTTTGTGATCTCAACAAACCATTCATAAGAAATATCTCATAGATCATAACCCAGTCCTTCAACATGCGTTTAAGCGAATAAATCCTAATTCATGCAAACACTTATGTACATGAGCACTGGCAACAGAGCTGGTTCCTTCAGTAGTGGAATTGATGTCAGATACAGAAAATCCTGTGGTAGATTAGAAAGTCCTGTTTTAAATTAAGTTAGTTAGCCAAGATCATTCAGATCTTTTCCATTCTTCCCGTTTAATGGTTCCTCACCTGGAGCACCAGTTCTGATCCTTTCTGTTCTTCCTGATCGATGGTGCGTCCCTCTTGGCAGGAAAATGAACCACTGACCCGATACAGAGCGGCTTAGCGGTCAAAGTGAGGAGGGGATACCTCCCCAAACGACCACCGAAGACCGCCCGAGACCCCCGCGCGTGCGGAGGAGGCATCTGATGTGTCATGGTTACGTAATCCTATGCATATGCATTAGATAGTTTGAATATGTACCAGGTAGGAGTAGTTTAATAAATTAGATGCAATTGTTACTGTAGAAAAGGGACGCACCTGATGAATCTGGTGTGCTTGATTTGAGGAAAGTCCACCGAGCACCCTGCACAGAATAAAGCAATATCTCTCCTGTGTGTGTGAGTTTGGTCTGTTGCACACTGGGTAACGAATCTGATTTTAGGACAACAGAATGACACTGGTGGATGGCAGAGCTGAGACTGTAGCACCAACCAATGCTAATCTGTCCTCTCAGTAATCAGACCCAACTGCATGTCCCCTGAGAGAGATCAGTGTCATCTTACGTTAACAACTTATGATTTTATGTGCATGCTTCTCTATGAAACAAAGTGGTAATACAGCACTGAGTCTGTTTTATAGCAAGTTCAATAATAATTACCAACAGTTACACAGTGGATTAGTTGGTTTGCTTGTAGCATATTGAGACAGATGCCCTTCTGAAGTCAAAGTAATTAATTCTACAGTGTTTTCAATCTACCTGTGCTGCTTTGCGTTATCCTGCAATTTTGTTGATAAAATAAGTATTTGTGTTCCTAATTAGATTGGAAAAATAATTAATGGAGTCCTTGGTTTATTATACTAGCAGCTGCACATACAAATGTGCATTTGTGTAAGATGTCTTCCAAACTTGTTATAGCACTAAATATATACTAATTGTCATCTAAATTCCCCATTGACAGCTGCTTTAGAGTGCCAATTCACCTATTAGTATCCTCAATTATGCATAAAGAGAATAACAGGCATAACATTGTAAATGTTAATTTAGGAAATTTCTAAAATGTTTTGTAAATGGCAAACACTGTTATGATAGAAGCCATTCACTGATTAGATAATGAGGGAAAAGGTGAGAGGCATGTTAGCTTTCGTACCGCAAAAGTACTATTTCCCTTACTGAAGGCGAGTCCAAGATATACATAAAAACTTGTCCCTCCTGAAAGCACTGGCAAAGCTGTCGTATTCTAAAGGGATCATGAATTCACTCTATTTCTATCAAATATCTGTCAGAAAATCAACTAAAAATTATAATTCAAATCAACAAGCAAAGTACAGAAAAGTAAAGAAGGTGCAAATTTTTGAGTAAGATTAGAACAGGAATTACCACACTGAAATTTAGCCAACTACAAATTTAAGATTTCACTCAGTCATCTAGTATTTCTCTCTAATCAATGAAAGGAGATATACACTTGTAAAGAACAAATCACCTACCTTAATAGGAGGGAAGAGACACTTCTCTCCCTACACTGACTGGTAAAGTCTAACTTAAACAGAATACCTATCTTTGAGATGGCTACTTCACTTCCTCAGCAGCAGGACTTATTCCTACTGATGGGACAGGATCTGTCAGCCATATATAACAGCTGGTCTGAATTTCTCATCACTCTCCTGAATTTAGATCTCACCATAACTACCAAAGGTTTTGGTGCCCCAAGGAAGATGGCCTAACTTCTGATCAGGGTCAGTACTCTGAAGGAAAATTCAGCCCAGCCTGATGTGCAGAGAAGGTGTTTGCCATGGGTAACCTGCTGGAGGGTTGGCTGTGGTAGGCAGTCTCAGGGCTTGCTGTACCACACCAAATCACAGACACAGTACTGGCTCCTTCCCTCCAAACACTGCCTTTTCTCTGTGCTAAATGCCAGCTAAGCTTGAGATGTCTCAAGAAGTCATGGGAATAACTGTGGGGTTTTGTTTGAGATTAAGCGCTGTGATTTTCCTTGTATGTGTGTGAGAGCGCTTTGATTTCTTGCTCAGCGTTAAATAGAGAATCTACTCATATTCCTAGAAGCTCTGAAAATGAAGTGCGACTACCCTTCCTTTCCTCTGCTAGCACATTTTGGTAGCTACAAAATAAACCTTATTTTTTTACTTAAACCTTATCTTTAAAGTTTACTTTCACTCTGTAACTGTGTTTTGCCATCATAAATTCCAAAAGCCTGAGAATCCACCCATCTCAGACAGTTGTCCAGAAGATGATAAAAACTCAAAGTATGTGCTGTCTTGACAGCATCAGCTGAAAATAAGAAATATCATCCGTGATCAGTCCTGGGCCCTTGTCATTAGGCTGTAGGTCTGACAGGCTACCCTGTGAGTGACTGGTTCACTTTTCTGATGTTCCCCCAGGGAAGATGAAAGAATATGCTATTTCCTTTTTATCTGTGTTAGGCTTAGTGAAGAGCATCTATACTGCAAATGCATCTGCAGTTCATTTAGGTATATACAATATATCTGTATCAGTTAGCTTTTTTTTTTTCCTGAAGATAATTGTTGGCATTTGTTTTCTCAAAAATTTATTTCCCCTGTATAAAATGAGGTGAGATGATTCATGAGTGATCACATAGTGGGAGATACTGAGATTTGAAGTAGCAAGTATATATTTGGCAACAAAATCATTCAGAATAAAAAAATTACTGTATCCTGTGTAGTGGTAAGTGAGGGACTTACAGAAGCAGATTCAGGGGATGAAAAAATAAGGAAGTGAGTGATTTGTATTTATTTAGGTGGGATGATGATAGGGATAATGTGCATTACCTTGATAGACTGGCAGTCACCTTAGCAGATCTGATGAGTCATCTGTGTGGTACCAGTTGAGTCACTATGTATTGTTAGCTGCCACTGCAATCACAGAAAGACTTACTGAAAAGCAATAGATTATATAAGAAAAGTAACTAAATCCCATTAGAATTCTGCCTGAGACAGAGTAAATTCAGCCTGCACGCTCACCTTTTGGAAAAGTCATGAGCGACTGACAGCCTAGGTGTATAATGCAATATTCGGGGTGCCTCAGGGCTCCCCTTTTGGGGATAAAACTGTTGTAGAGAGGTCAGCTGCTCTATGTCACGTAGCGTGAAGTACAAGCTGGCTAGCACTATCAGAGCAGTGAAAGCTGCCCCCTTGTAAATCCACTCTGCTCTATATACAGCACAGCAGAGTCGCAAGCAGAAACAATGTTCACTTGTAACAGTGAGCAAACAAAATACAGCAAACAGGACAATTTATGGCATGTGTTATAACCTAGTTTAATGCACTACTAAATTGTCTACTGAAAAAAACCAAGCACAGTTTTTGTTTTCTTTATCATTAAAGGTGGATTATTGGTTAACTGATATGTTGGCATGGAGTCCAGTGGCTGAATTTAGACTAATTTTCAGTGTGAACAGAGTCACAGAGGAAAACAAGTTAAATGAAAACTGTAGGCAAACCTGCAGCCTTTTATTCCGGGAAACCGATGAGTCCTGTTGAATTCAAATGTTTTTATTATTAGCCTTTGACCAAAGATTTGGTACAAGATTAAGTAGATTTGTAGGTGATGTCTCAATTTCTATGGGGGTAAATTTGCATTGTGACAGTGAAGTCCATATAGTCAAGATAATTCACCTGATCTCAGGACAAGACCCCCAGTCAGTACTAAATTCAAGACCCCCAGTCAATATTAAATTCAAGACCCTTTGTCTGGGTAAAGCAATAAATTATTTCAGTGGAGGTAGCACCTGATTCTTTAATGAAACCTCAGGCCAACAGTATCAGGTTTTTCTGTTCTTTGGTTCCAAAATAACTTTGCACAGGCTCTCAGACTAAAATCTTTAAAATCCCAATCATAATTCAGTGAGATCAGAAATCAAAACGCCTTTTGTCTGAGTTAGAATTTAGGATATTGGCTTTAACATATATGTTTATCCCCTATATTATTTTATTTTCCTTCCTTTCTAGGTATTGACTCACTGTTACTTGACTGTTGAACGAAACCACCCTAAAGGTTTTGCACATTGGGGAAAATTAATTAGGTCATTCTGGCTTCTTTTCTCAGTAAGCTCAGTTGTTATGACAACCAAACTTTTACCACTTGTTTAACATCAGTCCTTTTGCTTTCTGCAGTTATTAAAAAAAATCAATTTAAACTGTGAAAAAGAAATCTATAATTTCCAATATTTAGCGCCATATAGTTCACCTTCAGCAATAATGACCCTGCTTAGTAACTTTCTTAAAGTCTTCTAAGAGTCAAAGAGTTCTTCCAAGGACTACTGAAGGGTCAATGCAAAAAGTATCTGCAACTCACCACTGGTCCTACATGCTCACTGATCAAGGAATCCTTCATACATTACAGCTAAAATAAATAATTACTGTAGTTCTGAAGTCAGAAGAAGGCATGCAGTAGAAACCAGTTTGGCAGAGGGTTTTTTATTATTATTTTGATTGCACTCAGGAAGTACATGTAATGAGGCATTTTTGTGTCAGGGGGTGACATGATGCTCGTGTTTTATGTATAGCTTTGCCTGCCTGGGAAACTTTCAATTTGCTTCCAGCTCTTTCATTTTCTTGACATTATTGCAAAAAGCAGTGTCACTTGCGAAGTACCTGAAGCATCCTCCTTTGTGCTGATTTTTTGCTGGGAGAGAGTTAATTTTCTTCACAGTAGCTAGTATCGGGCTATGTTTTGGATTAGTGCTGGAAACAGTGTTGATAATGCAGGGATGTTTTCGTTACTGCTGAGCAGTGCTCACACAGAGCCAAGGGCTTTGCTGCTTCTCCCCCCACCCCACCAGCGAGGAGCCTGGGGGGACACAAGGAGTTGGGAGGGGACACAGCCGGGACAGCTGACTCCGACTGACCCAAGGGATATTCCAGACCATATGACGTCATCAGCAGCATGTAAAGCTGGGGGAAGAAGAAGGAAGAGGGGGACATTCAGAGTGATGGCGTTTGTCTTCCCAAGTCACCGTTAGGTGTGATGGAGCCCTGCTTTCCTGGAGATGGCTGAACACCTGCCTGCCCATGGGAAGTGGTGAATGAATTCCTTGTTTGGCTTTGCCTGTGCGCAGCTTTTGCTCTACCTGTTAAACTGTCTTTATCACAACCCACGAGTTTTCTCATTTTCACTCTTCAGATTCTCTCCTCTGTCCTGCTGCGGGGGAGTGAGTGAGCGGCTGTGTGGTGCTTAGTTGCTGGCTAAGGTTAAACCATGACATCCCTGTAGGAATAATATACCATACAATTTTTCACTGAAAGAGAATAAAACATTTTATGTGACAAAGGCTAGAAGACTGTCTAGAATACAGAGGACTGTATTGTTCACCAGTGGAGTTTTGTGTAAGATTTTGCAGACTTGTTAGGTCCAGATAAAGTAAAAAATTTAGATTGAGCATCCTTCTACTCACCTCCAGTAGCCCCATACAGTGTAAACCAAAGTTTGATGATTCCATACCTGCATTCCCTGAACACGGTCTGGGGAGAATTAAATACTTCAAAGTATCTATTGCATTGAAGCACATAAAATCATAGAATCACAGAATCATTTAGGTTGGAAAATATTCTTAAGAACATCAAGTCCAACTCTAAACCTAACACTGCCAAGTCCACCACTAAACCATGTCCCTAAGCACCACATCTACATGTCTTTTAAATACCTCCAGGGATGGTGATTCCACCACTTCCCTGGGCAGCCTGTTCCAATGCTTGGTAACCCTTTCAGTGAAGGAATTTTTCCTAATATCTAATCTAAACCTCCTCTGGTGCCACTTGAGGCTGTTTCATCTCATCCTATCACTTGTTACTTGGGAAAAGAGACCGACCCCCACCTCACTACAACCTCCTTTCAGGTAGTTGCAGAGAGCGATCAGGTCTCCCCTCAGCCTCCTTTTCTCCAGGCTAAACAACCCCAGTTCCCCCAGCCGCTCCTCATAAGACTTGTGCTCTGGACCCTTCACCAGCTTCATTGCCCTTCTCTGGACACGCTCCAGCACCTCAATGTCTTTCCTGTAGTGAGGGGCCCAAAACTGAACACAGTACTCGAGGTGCAGGGGAGACAATCACTTCCCTAGTCCTGCTGGTCACACTATTTCTGATAAATGGAATGAGTTGATAGAAGTGGTCAACCTGAAGTTATTTCTGAGAATCACCTCCCTGTGAACTTTTGAACCTAAAATGAATGGGAAACTAAGGAAGCTCTCTGCCCAGAGGGACTGAAAGCCCTCTGTGATAAAAAGATTCATACACGATGTCTTTTTAAAAAAGAAATAAGTTTGATTCTTGTTTTGAATTGCGGTAAGCACTGACATCTACCTTTGTAATAACCCAAAGGGTGGACAACTAGCAGAAATGGGAGAGCTGTTTTTAATGCCTATTCAGTTCTCTTTCTAGAGGAGATGGAAGTATTTCAGAAGGAACTCCATGCAAGCAGCTCCTGTAGTTTCTTAACTGGATTGCACTAGATTGGATTCAAGTCTAGAGCTACACTAAATGAAGCAAGGGCACAGGCTCAAACAGAAACATACGATTGTCCACATTGCTTAATTTTCACCCAATTCCCATCACAGTATTAGCCGATGGCTACTGGCATTCACACTCAGTTGTACTCACTTGTGAAGCCATTAGAAACTGATGGATGTGAAAGGACTGAAAGTATATTTGTATATTGTAATGAGTATGTAGCTTTAAAGGTTTAAAGATATGTTGACCTTTATTGCTGAAGAATTAATAATCAATCCAATTTTTAAGCTATAAACCATACCGTGCTGGTATAAAAGCACAGTATGTATACATATATACACACACACACACACACACATATATATATATACATATGCAGGAACTGTGTGTTGGTCATTGGTGATAGCAGGCAAGAATGAGCAGCTTTTATAATTTTTTGTGAAGATATCTTTGTAATAATGTGAATGTAGTACAGTTTAAAACTTGCTTTGACTTTAAACTTCACAAAACACACAAACCAAGGTTGAACAAAGCAGTTTCAATAATATAAACTCAACAATGTGAACTTCTTCATTAGTTTGTATCAATACAAACTCAGAGAAATGTATTGTTTGTATAGAAATAAGAAAAAGATATAACAAAAAAGAAGTGATTCAACAAGTATAATGAAGACATGCGTGGAAAGCCTGTTGAAAATAACAGACATCCAAATAACAACCACTCCCTCTGGAGTTTCAGTGTTTCTCTTTCTTCTACATTAGCTTATCATACAAGACTTTGAATAACAAAGAAAACAGGAAAAAAATAGTGGAACTTAAGTGAAAGCACTGCCAGAAGACACAATCTCTCATAAACACTTCTCTAGAGGTAGCAAGGGCCAGGTCATCCATGCAAGACCATGAGACCAGACCTGGAAAGGGGATGACAACTACACGACGCTCCCTGCACAGAAAGTAGGAGCACGATAAAAACACACAAGACTTGTGCGGATGGGGAAATGCAAGGGGGATGGAGCCAGGAGAAAGCATAGTAGAAAAATTTCCAGTTTGATTTCTGCTGTTCATGTTTACTGGGGTTCCAACTGTCATTCCCCAAACCTTTCCTGTCTAAAGTCATAAATTCCTTCACCTAATAAATAGGAAATCACTGTGGGAAAAGGATGCCATCCACAGGGAACTGCAGGATTTCCCCATACTTTTACTGTTGTATTTACATCATGGTTTGCATCAATGTGTTCTGGGTCATGATCGATAAGCTGAAAGACAGTTATAGACAGGGCATTGCATTTATGCCTGCTAAAAATGTTTGCTGTTAACTGTTTGGGAACTGAAAACTACATTTAGTGTCCAGCTCTTAGGAGAGTATCCATGTGTAGTGGGTGACAGGGATTTTTCATTCTCATTGGAGACCTCTTGAGAGCTTGCAACTCTATACCTAGTACAGCCCACCTCTGTCTAGTAAAAATGAAAAATCTCCTGAGTAGCGAATGCATTTTTATTACAAAGAAAATGGATACCAAGTGTAGTCTTCTCTGGCAACAGCAGTTGTCTGTGGTGTTACAGCACCACCGTATTTGCAGGTGCAAGGAAAAGCCTGCTTCAGCGTTCTCTTCCTCACCCTCTGTCATGCATATTTAAGTCCATCATGCATACCACCAGTCTCATGCTGCCTACTACATTTTGCCTTGGCTGTGCTCTCTTATCCTGAGAAAATGGTGGATCTCAGACCTGGATGGATTGTTGCATCAGGTACTGTAGGAAGAGTATGATAGGAAGTTGGGAGCTACTGCTCCACGTAGCAGGGAGCTACCCCAGTTGTCTGATCAACTCTTAACTGCCCGTTCAACATCTTCCTCAGGCCTGGTAGCTGTGTCCAGTCCCTGGCACAGTAAATTGTCTCTATATAAGAATCTGGATAACTCTGAAATGGTGCTCAAGTCTCATTTTAGGTGCCTATGAATTTATGCTTTGTGTCTTAACAGTTTCTAAATATGCTAAGAAATTCCTCAGAATCTGCTGCCAGTTTGTTGACTACAACCACTTGGCCAAACATACAGACAAATGTGTAGGCTTTGTAATACCTTCGAGAAGCATTTCATGATTATTCCTACCAAGAATAGGGAAAAGAATCATATTTGAAATAGTTTTAACAATATATGGTTTCATTCTGCTTCTCAGTCCTGACAGAGTCAGGATGAAGGAAAAAGTTTCTTGACTGTGCCCCTGTCTTGACTCTCTTGTCTATTCATTGAACTTTGAATGGTTTCCTCTATTGTGTTTTAATCAGAGCATGCACAGAGAACATAGGTCCTTCTTCTCCTCACTCATCCTTCATGTTATCTTCTTTTTGCCTCCTGTACATGGTTTCTTAAGCTGAGGGCTGTGATATTTAGTGAACAACCTCACTCATTTGCTGACAGGCAGATCAGACTCACTGCAATCTTTCCAAATGCATGGCTTCTTCATTTGTATGCACCACAGCCATCCCTTTCTCTGCAGACTAGATCAATCTCAGCATTAGAGAGATTATATTGCTGTCAATAAGCCTTCAGCTTTTTCCTCACATTGCTGTAGCACAAGGCTACATATTGAAGACTAGATGAGCTTGACATTTCATTTCACCCATTCAATATACCAAAAAGGAATTTTGCTTCAAGAAAAAGTTATTCTAATAGAATATTACGTAGTCTATAGGAAATAGTCCCTTTTCTTTGTGATCTAGTTAAAGACAAAGGTACTCCTTAAGTATAGGTGTCATTGTCCTAGAGTTCTAGAACTCATTAAATGTCCAGCCAAAACCAGCCTGCAAATATTATAAAGTCCTGTGGGCAACATTTAGTAAAGCAATGGAAAAAATGGGGAAATAGAGTCAAGTTTTCCGAGTTCTGATCTTAGCTATGACATACTCTATGTGTGGCTTCATCTGTCACAAAATATTTCCTTCTCTTCACCTCTAAAACTGGTGAGAACCTTGTAAGCCTTTTACTGGTTTTTTGATGAAAGCTTGCCACAAATTTTGAGATCAATGATGTTTTAAAAAATAAAAAGCTCCATAAGCTTACCTAATTTGTCTTCCTAGCAAAGCTGCATAAACACTTCCAGCTTTGAGTATTCTGCTGCATAAAATTTGGAATAGATGATACCAAATATAAATTTCAAAAGAAACTTCATATTTAAAAAAATACTTTTTCAAAATAAACCTCACATTTGTTCAAGAGCTGCATATTAGATAGTAGTGTAGCTCGTGGCTTAGTAATGGCTTAGTGGTTGCTGGATTTTTTTTGTTTTATCTAATGTAAATCTTCCACACACACCCTCCCCAAAAGAATCTAAATATTAGTAGTCTCAGCTATATATTTAGGTGAAAAAAAAAAAAACGGGGGGGGGGGGAGAAAATACAGAAAGCGCAATGAGAAGATTTGCCTAAGGTAATATATAGACTGGATGATTTCCAGTATGGTTAAAAAAGAATCCAGGATGTGATCAGAAGTGAGAGCAACACTTAATCTACAGGTATTCACTCTGTAAGGCAAGATTTTTCCATCTTTCATTTTCTCACAACATTTCTAATGCCTTAATTTGCTCACTTGCCTTTACCATTATATTCTTTTTTTGAAAAGTACAAGTTAGAAAGAAAAAGTGACATGCTTCTCAGAGCATTTCTGGCTGCATCTCTTAAAATTGTACGTAATCTTTGTTTATGTGATGGCATAATTGCTGCTTTCAACGTGCCCATTTGGATGTGTAAGAATTGCAGGATCTGGCATTAAATTTTACATGCTCACTTACTTTGGGAGGCTGTGTATGAACATGAAATACATCCAGAAATGTGGGGCAAATCATGGTGGCCTGGGGATGGGGGAGAGTAAATATACAGTTAAGATTGTCCTAAAAATCCGAGGATGCCAACGTGATGTTAATGAAAGATTGTGACTGACTGAGTCCCTAACCTTACGTAACTGATGTTGCTGTTTGCCAGCTTGCTTCTTTATATTGTGATTAATATTATTAAATGTCTTTACGTTTCTCATCAGGAGTGTTACTAGGCAGAAGGAGCATATAGATTCATGGCAAGGAATATTGTCTTCTGTTGTGGGGTGGGCTGTGGTTTTTTTTACTTCTTTTTCATTCTCTATTTCTCAACTTCTGTTAGTCCTGTCTCCCCCCAGTACTTCCTTCTCTAGAACAATTCTCCAGCCTTTCGGATATTCCTCCTATTTCTTGTTGATTTGTGTAAGGGCAACATCTTTGTAATGGTCAATGGCGAAATTCATTGCCAAAGATTATAACTGAGGCCACAGAAATATGTGGGCCAGATGTCTGACCTCCAGAGCACCTGTCATGTGAAGCATTTGGGGTTTTATTGCTTTGCTTTGCAGCAGTAGAAATTTTAATTTGTGAAGAGAGTGCTGAAAGAAATGGGAAAATTTAATCCTATCTTCCCTGCTGGAATTGCTGGCAAATATGAATGGGAGTAGAGCCCTGTGGTAACAAGAAAATTACTGTTCCTGTGACTCTGTCCACATCTGAGCATGAAATACACAATGAAGCAGAGCAGTAACCAGCAAGGAGGTTCAGGGACAGCCCCAGGAAGGCTGTTTTAGCACATGAAGACAAAGTGGAGGCTATTCCTTTTGGCACAGCCGCAGGCCAAAGCGGTCACAGTAGCAAACCCCAAACCATATGTACGAGTACAAAGCAAGAAGTGTGTTTAAATGGAGGCCGGGCTGGGTCACCAGAGGGATGCCCTCTCTTCCCACACACTTGGTCTTACCTGCTGGCTCATCCTAGGCAAGGCACATCACTTCCTTGTGCTTCCCTTCCATTTGACTGCATGTCATAAGATTACCTTTAGAAATATTTGCAGAATTACGTGATTTCTAATTATGGAAAGCTGCATATTTGTTATTATTTGTGAAATTGTCTTTAGTTTATGCATGGTAATAACTCTGCTCATTCTTCCACTATTTTTTCCTCAATGTTCGTGATATATAAATAGATTAAATACTCCAGTCAGCTAATGAAAGAGGAAAAACATGCACAACTGAAGCTGTAGACATTAGGAAGCGCAATTTGTGAGGAAATTTTGGAACAGTTTTTTTTCTGTGCCAGCCTTTGCTTTTTTTCTTTTTTTTATAGATTAAAATTTGATCTAAGAACAGCTGACTGGGCACTAGGTATTTATTTTATAATTACACACACCTATTTTCTTGACTATAGAACTACCCATTCAACAGCTTACACTTGCCATTTCTCATTTTCCCACCAAGAGATTCACAAAAGCATCCAACACAGTCATACATCTTCCAAATCTGCAGCACTTTTCAAGAGCCCAGCTTCACTGTCAGGGATTTGAGACAAATTCTCAATTCACAGCCCTGAGCTGGAATGTCAGAGATTCTAAACCTGGATTTGCTCTTTAGATTGATGATTACAACTGGCTGGAGGGAGCTGGGGAAATCTGCCCAGTCATTGTCTGAATTTAATTACTTATATGTGTGCTGAACTCTGACAGTTAAAGGAGGATTTCTTTATTGCAGATTTTTTTTTATATCGACATTATGACCCATGGTAATAAAGCGACTCTTAGCAGATAGAAAAAGATGTCAGAAAGAGAGCAAAATGTGAATTTAGAATAGCAAGTTAAGAAGGCCTCTGAGTTAAGGTGTTGCATAGATCTGACTGTTTGAATAATGGTAGAGCATTGGTTATTTTCCACAGTACACAGTTGCCAGAATGATGTGAAATTAGAGAAAGGTCAGTCTTTTGAACTCTTACTCACGTTGGTGACCTCTTATTTGTGTGAGAGGTCCCATCCGAATGAACAGGAAACAACCTGAGTTACCTGTTGACAGTATTTAATAATAGTGCTTGAGATTTGACCTGAGCTTCGCTTTTCCTTCTTTCCACAAGCATTCAACTCTTACTTGGATTTTGCTCCGAGCATGATCCTTTGAATCTAGTGATGCTGAATGTCTTCTCCTGTTCCCATTTTAAACCATGGCTACTGGGTACATGAGTATTTGCCTAAGCTATTACACAAATACAACTAGGACATTTTCAATTTAAGTGTACATAATACATTTGGCTTATATGAGCCGTTTCAAATAAACCAGAAGAATTGATGGAGTTGCAATTGTCAATAAAGCCATTAGCTTCAGGGGAGTTACTCACTGAAGCGGGATGTGTTTTGGATTCCACTGAGGTTTTCAAAGGGAAGATAGGAGCAGCTTGTCTTTCACTGAAAGCGCTCCTGATATTCAGCAGTCCCTAAGCTGCACATATTAAACTTGTGTTTTGAAGTACTTCAAAGCTGCAGGGCTACTTTGAGAAAAGCACATACTGGGTATCAATAAGTTATGCTATAGTTACTAGTGTAGTTTAAGTTTTGAACATATACCAGAAATATGAAACAATATAAATTTTTTTTTTAAATTACAGACTGTGCTCCCGCAACTATGCAGAGCAATCCTTGCCTTTGGTCCACACATAGTTGATTTCATTAACTTCTTTAACATAATTAAGTGCTAGTCAGTATAATAAAAAAGTTCACAGATTTGAGTCTGACAGTTTTGGAGAGGAGGACAAAATTGTCACTTGTCTTACTTGCAAATGAAAGATTTATATCCAGAGGCCCATCCTATTCCCTTCTTCAGCTGTGGTTTGTTTATTTATGTATTAACTTACAGGTCATCCCTAAGTGGGTTTGTAATGTGAGTAGCTATTGCAAATCTTGTTCCTCTACCGCTTTCTACCCTGTGCCGATGGATCTGACGGCCACATAAAACATTGTGGCCTGACCGTAGACCATATTATGTCTACTCAGGAAATACTACATAGGTCAAGGCTGAAAACATTATTATTGTTGTACCATGCCATCACAGTTCACATCTGTAGATGTGAAAGAATGGAAAATGCACTTCCCTGCACAAGATGGAGCTTTTGAACACATATAAGCTGAAGATTTTTTTACCTTTAGAATATGCATTCTCTCTTCACACAAAAAACATTTTTAATTGAATGACACAAAGGACTAAGTTTAGCTCGTTAAACATGGGCAACTGAAGCACTAGAGTGTCCTACCTGGCCGGCTGTGGAAAGATACAGGTCTCCCATACAGCCATGTCAAGGTGGATGTCCCACATGCCTGATGGCATTTCACATAGGAGTCAATACCTATGCTTTGTGAATTTCAAACAGGCCTGTAGGTTCTTCTGCAAGTATCACCTTTTCCCTGATAATTTTAAATTTGAAATGGATAGAGGATTACTAAAAGGGGGGTGACATTTTTGACACAGATCAACTCAGAAGCTGGCTGCTCCACTTCAGTTATACCTGGATATGTATAAAGTGTAACTTATGCCAGGGAATCATAACATTTAAAGATTTATGATTGTCTTCCTATCTTGGAAAACAAATTATTTCAGACTCCTAGTTTTCGCACCTTGTCTGTAAAATATGGAACAAAGTTTCTACATGAAAACCACAAAACATGAACAAAGGTTAGCCAAAGAGGAGAGTTCTCTTCATGCACTGATAGTAAAACTGTTCATCTTCAAGTAAATTCTTGAAGGTTGATGTGCAACGCACCCTGACTCCTGAGATTCCAAATCTTGCTCTGAAGAGGGTGACAGGATTTGTTTGCACCTCCAAAATTGTCTCACTGAGTTCACAGTAAAACGAAGGAAAAGCATATCACATTTACCAAAGTTCATTTTTAGAACTGTTCAGTGATTGAAGAGATTTTTTAAAAGAACATTTTTATTCTAGCAAGACAAAGCAGTCTTCAGTCCCTCATTAAAAATTGGACAGAAAGTTGATAAAGACACAGTAAAGGCTCTTTTGCATGTCAGCTAACACAGCAGAGCTAGCAACTGATTCTTCATCAGACTGTGGGCTAGTATATCAGGAAATGAAAGAAGCATACAGAGCTTCCCTGGTGAGAAGGTGTTGTGATATTTCAGTTTTCATGTATCATTAAAAGTATACACATATCAAAATCACAGTCTCTCACCACTAGTTGTTCATGGACCATGACATTAAGCAAATGAATGACAAAGTTGTCACGTAGAATGAGAGGGTTTTTTCCATGCGTTTTCTTAGCTTGGGTGCTTATCCTGTCAAAGATGACACTTATTTTGTGTGAGAGCTAAAATAACCTATGAAAGTAGACATCACTATTCATCTCAGCAGTTCTTTCACTGACAACAAATTGGCTCCCTAAAAATCAGTGTGGTGGCTGTGCCGGTGTTACCAAAGTTAAACACTTTCATTTCATAATGCTTACACAGGAAACAAAATTAAATTAAAATAAACATGTAGAGAGATTGAAGTTATGAGAAAGAGAGGTCAGCTCACATCTGTGCAGACATTAAGTCAAAATCTAGACAGAGACAGAAAACAGACCAAAAACAAGTTGTAATAATTATCCAGTGCCTGTTTCATGAAGATCCTGAGCACACTGGGACTTCAGTGTGTTTAGCCCATAGAAAGAGCAGTTCCTCCAGATCTGGCACTGAGCAGAGCTTAGGAGGGGTGACATCCATTCCCTTTCTCCACAGAAAGGGGATTTCTCTTTTTCTGGGGAAAACATTCTCCAGCTGTACCTCCCTCACCCTGGAGGAAGCAGGTTCAGCACAGCAGTGGCAGGTTTCCACACTTGCTGTGCTCCTTTCCTTTCCCAGTTCATGAACGTTCTCTCCCCCACTTTTCAGTGATACACAAACTGGCAACATCTCACGTACCCCCTCCAATATCTAACAAGGGCTGACTCCTGCCCATGACACCTCTGAAAAGGACATATTCAAAAAGTCCAGTGGCACTTTGGCGTAAACTTCAGGAAAGGGTTAAACAGAGCTGCACGACTCAGGATCAGATCAAGAAACATATTATGGGTTTGATCGCTGTTTGATTCCTGAGATTTTTTTTTTCCATAAAAGTCAGAGCATAGGATATGGCTCACCTCAGACCTCCACGTGGAACAGGATGGATGCTGACCAGTATATGCCATGCTCTGTGGAAGTCAGACTGAGAGCACTGCTGCCATTATTTATCAAATAATATTTTGGAGATGGCTGTAAAGTTGCATAGTCTAATTAAACTTCTTCCTGTGATACATCATCAGACAACAATGCTTCTTCCTTACCAGAGGGAAAAAAGGAAACCAGAACATTACTTGGTGCCTGGGAGAAGTATGTTTGCATCATGATGGTTTCTTAAGTGGTAAACTTCACCATGTCACAACATAAGACCAATACGATGCAATGACAAATCCTCAAGCATATAGCTATACTCAAACAGTATTTGTTGCAACACAGCTCCTCCTAGGCAGGAGCAGAGCAATTGTATATTCGGTGGCAGATGGGTTACAATCTCCCGAAACTTCCAGTATTGTGAAGGCAAAAGGGAGGTTTGTAAAGATGAAAAAAAAAAAAAAAGGAAAAAAACCCAACTTGTTATTATTGCTGCTATGGAAACTGAACAAAGAACAATAACTACTTGCCAATTTCTTCTGGCTCCTACAGTGAATAAGCCTAAAATGCTGAGATTTCAAGGACAAGAATTGCTGTCAATAACTAAATATTTTGCTATTCTGGGATTTACCAGCACTGGAGCTGTTTAGTTTCTAAACCTTTGTGAAGTCTTTTTTTTTCTGAAAGGCAATGCATTGTAAGTACATGAAGCATGCTGTTATGAAAAGGCAATTAATTTTACATGGGGAAATCAATTAAACAGTCGATCTGGTCCTGAAATTAGGAATGTATTCACTGATTTTATTTATATCTATAAAGGACAATGCTTCTATAAAAAGAAGAAACACATTAAATTTACAGGTGTGCCTAGCCCTGCACAGCACCTGGGAGCTTATGAGGAATGAAACGTCATTGTTTAGATGTTTATTGCCACACAGTTACAATACGCTCACTGCACTTTTATCTGTGTAAGAGGCTACTGCTGAGACTCCCTTGCTTCTGATTCACACGTGTTTCATCTCTGAAAGGGAGAAGCAGACAATGTATTTCTGCGCAATAAGAACTTAAGTCATGCAATATTTTAATAACCTGCACTTTGGACTTCTCTAGAAATGAAGGTGCAACTATTTTAGGGCATAGAGTATGACTTTCAATATGGTTTCACCATGGTTTCCTACTCAGAAAATAGTAACTGAATCCTAAAGTTACTGGAATGAAATGGCAGCATTCATCACTCAGTTTGGAACAATTTGTTAGTTGTTAAAATTTAGAACAGTGTAGGCAACATTAACCACAGGGATCTGTGGGGAAAAAAATATCTAGAGTCTTCTGGCAACTAAAAGGTGAAAGAAGTTACTTCTGTTCTCCTTTGCTTGTATTTACAGTGGGTGTTCTTGTTGAAAAATATCTCTTTGGTAAGAGATAAATGCACATCTTCCCTTGTTTAAAAGTTCCTCAGAATGCTCCCTACTGTCAGCCAGCATCATCTCCATCTTCCCCAGTCTGTGTTTAAGGCATATGGTATTCTCCCAAGTAATTCTCTCTGTCAGATGTTGACTATCCTCCTATGTGCAAGAAAAAGAGGTACAGTTTAAATATCTCTCAGCTAAAATTTGTCTTACAACATCTCAGTGGCATGAATATTCTCACTGTGGGTTGGAGAGGAAAAGAAAAGTGATGGCGTAGAATGGGTGCTGCAGGTCTTTTAAACCTGAAGGACCCCTTAATTATGAACTCTAAGAAATACTAAATAGTTGTCTAATACTATTTTTTAAGAATCTTTTCAAGCAGAATAGATTTTAAAAAATCAAGATCTGAATTCTGAACAACTTGAATGAAAAATAATCATGGAAATCACAGATTTCCAAACCACAGAGGAGGCAAGTCTCCATCAGCAACATTCCCTAGAAAGAGTTCGTGATTTTCCTACAGTTTCATTTCTAAATCGTCTTGCCAGTACACCTCAGCCACAGCAAGTGTGGAGGAAGCAATGCTATCATTCAAAATAGTAGCAGCTATAAATACCAAACCCTGAAAATTAAGACCTAAATTCCCAAGCATATCCAATCCACTTAGGCTCTTTCCTACTGAAGAGTTTCATCAATTCATTTCAGCCAGTCATTTACAAGAGCCTCTGCAGTCTCTAATACAGCCTTTAATGCAAAGCTTTCCTGAATATAATATAAGTGCAATACAGCGTTGTGACGACCCGCGCCGGAGAGGCCAGGGCGGGCTGGCGGCGAGCGGGGAATTCCCTGGGGCTCAAGGAAGGGGCAAGGACAGCCGAGGGCCGGCGGGAGGCTTTCTTTCTTCCCGGCGGGAGCGGCCCGAGCTCGGGCCACCGGTGTGACAGGCAGCAGGCGGCGGGGTCTGCCACAGCAGGAGCGGGCGGGAAACTCCCTCAGCGAACCGTCCCTCACCCCACCGGTACCGCCAGCCGGGCTCCTCTGGGGAGCG
>NW_010972653.1:2050077-2092069 GCF_000737465.1 Haliaeetus leucocephalus
GCCCGGGACGGGGACGGGGACGGGGACGGGCAGAACTCGCCCCGCCACGGCGCTGGAGACGTTGACTCCGTCAGTCCCTCCCGTGTGCTGTTGCTGTGCGGCCTTGCAAGCCGGTTCCGTTCCTTCCCTCAACCGCAAAAGCCAGGGCCCGCCTCTGTCCATCAGGACCGCGGTCTGAGGCATTAACTGCGTCCAGCCTCTCGCAAGTATCACTAGTTGCTGCCCTGTGCTTTTATTACATGCTTATTTTTTAAGAGAGATAACTCTAAGGTATTTTCCTGTCAAGAGTGCATAATTCTGGAAATCCCTTGCTGTTGCAGCACACAGCATCAGAAGGCTGTGCTTTGAATTAGAGAGTTTCCAAATGTGATTTTCTCCATCATTTTCCCAGTATAGCAGTGAATGCAAATGACACATCTTGCTGGGTTATTTTTCACCTTGCAATCCAGCTATGACACAAATCTGCCTCTCATTTGTCACTCTGTGTCCACAGACAGTAGTCAGTCAATTAAATATGGAAACGTAAATTATCTATAAAATCATACAATCGTAGCCTTGCAGAACTACAGGAGTAGGCGGATACAACCATGAATTTCAAATTAAGTAATAGGCTAATTACCTTATTATATTACTATACCTGCAAAGCCTGTACAGTATCTCTCTGCCATATATAAAGTTATATTTTAAACAAATTCACTCGTATATCCTGTCTTTTCTTTCTTTTCTATTTCTTAATAAACTCAGTTCATTCTATTTTGACATGATAGCAATAGAATACACTATTATAGATGGTATCTATAATTAATGACAGACATATGTAACACATGGGGTCGGGCCAAACAAGCAGTATGATTTACTAATGCAAGTAATAGTGGATGTGCACTAAATAAAGATTCTTTCTTGGTTCTACTTTAACAAGTAGGGCTACTCTTAAAATACCCAATCTTTTATATTCGAGGCAAACAGGGAGAGTAAAGAGGGGAATCTCTGCATTGAGCAGAGATATTTGCAACCCAAATCAGCTTAGTTTTGCCATGCCATGAGTGGAGGGGAATTGAGAAACTGTGCAGTCCTAAACATAGCTCCACTAAATTTGTCTACGGCTCTATCAAGACTAATCACAACTTTGTCTACTACAGAACATGTTCATTGCATGGCAGCAGCTCACTCTGACACTTAAAAAATTGCAGGTGGATTTTTGGCTGTATGAAGCTGAAGGGTAAAATCCTTGTTATTTTTAGAGAAGCCAAGATTACACCCTGCATTTTTAGATGTTGCAGAATAAAGACATCAGGAATGTTGGTCTGCAGAAAGTGATTTCACTTAGGCCAGATTTCCTTTAAAAGCATATTGTAGCTTGAAGTGTAGTCACAGCTTACACTGGCAAAGTGGTTTTGAAGGTATCATTAGTACTAGACTTCCTGACTGAAATTACCTATTAAATTTAAGTTCCTTTGTATAAAAGCTAATAAGAAAGTGAAAGAAAAGTAAGATTAAGTGACATATTATCCCAGAAGAAAAAAAAAAAGTATTATTTTAAATATCTGTATTAATTTTTGCATTTATAAGTATTTTATAGCTTTATTGCATTGTCTTAAACATTTTTACATTCTTTTTCTAGCCATTAACTAACTTGGTCTATGTTTAACAGTGTTTGAATTGTTCATATATTCAAATTTTATGCTTAATGAATGTTGTGTCTAGGGGCTGGAGATATATATTTGTCAACTAGTAGTTAGGAGCAGGATTTAGTTTGATGCTAAAAAACTACAACTGGGTGTTTGTATGTCAGCATGTACAGATGCAGGATGGTCTTTTGTGGCAGCTGGAGGCTATGTCAGATCTCCTGATGCATCTAAAGTCAAAATCTAAGAGTAGGTTAAGACATCCCATGAGTATTCCTCATTCTAGTGCACCATGAGCAAAGCTGCTCTGTAAAATGTGTTTAGGATGATGCCAACATACTGCACATGTTGATGTCAGCAGTTTTGAATGAGACACTGAGTGTGTTGAAAAGTGATGCATTTCCTACACACACAAAAAGAGGATTCATACACAGTAATAACCTAGAATTGGCATTCCTTCCCCCAAAACCAAAAGTAATCTGAAATGAAGCAATGATGACGCTTTCAGTTAGAAGTGTTCAATAATTAGTTTAAATGTCACCCCCATTTGCTGGATGACCTGTCCTTCCCTCTGTAACAGATATAGTGGAACCATAGAGGAAAACATTGATGAAGAGCTCTTAAAAGGGTTAATAAAAATTTAGCCAAATTATTTTCCAATGAAAATGGGAGCTTTTGCAGGAACATTTCTGTTTTGGTTATATCTTCTACAGAGAACAGGCGATACAAATCATTCTAGTTTTGTTCTGACATGAAACACATTTGACCTTGTTGATTCTTCTTGACTTTTCCATTCTGACATTTCAAACTTCTTTCAAATGAAATGTTTGATAAATGTGAATCACTTCCTTTCCATTTTTCTTGTTCTAACAAAGTTAGATTCTTTAAATTTTTCTTCTCTTTAAGGACGAAATCTTCAAAATTCTGGTCCTTGCTATAGAAAGAGGATTCCACTTAAACAAATGTTCTTTAAATCTTGGATCTGATGTTCAACAGTACCAAAACCTATGTGAAACTGTCCTTGAAAAAAACGTGTGCTGTTTCGTGTTCACTGGCACTCCCAACTCTTCTCAGTGTCTACATCTACACTAGTAAACTGAACAGGGAATGGGCCTGAGCGCTGCCATGTAATCATCCATACTCTTAAATTGCTATGGTCCATGGCATGGTTTTGGCTCCAGCTTACTCATGCTCCCTCAGACAGTGCCTGGGCATGCTTCAGGGTTAGCACCTGCCAGGAGCGTGAGCAACAGCAAGTTTGGATTTGAACCGTCTGGTTTATGGGAATAAGGAAAACCAGCTGTAAGGACACAGACTGCATCATGATCAAGAATGTGCCTAATCTATTTTATTTGCGCAGATATAGAAAATGAGAAGAGAGGGAAGACCTACTCTTGGCAATGTCTTTGTAGAAGTATAATGTTCACTAGACAAAAACTGTACTTGTGCTACAAGACTCACAAATATTTCCTTAACGGCAGTCTAATTTTTTATTAGGTGAAACTGAATAGGACTACAGCAGCTTCTGCTCTCATGCCACATTCCCTTGCTGGGGCCTGAAAGAACTGAAGAATATTCAAGCTACTTGCTAGTGGGATCAGAAGAAGACATTTGTTCTTCTGGGTGTATGTGAAGCCAGAAAACCAAAATGGTCTGAGTGGTATGTGTGCTGTTAGAGGATTGATTTATCACATCAGACAGGTAAGAAAAAAAGGGGAGTCAAGAGAGCAAAAGGATATTGTTGTGTTTTAAGTAATTATCTAGTGTTTTAAGTCATTATCTAATTATCTCTTGCATTGTGTTTTTTTGGTTTTGGGGGTTTTTTTTAGTGCTTCCAAGGTACTAATTTGCTTTCTTCCACCTGTTGATTTTGCCTTTATCTTTTGGAAGGAAGTTATGAAATAGTTGGTCTCTTATTACCAAGCATGAAAGCTCAGTATTTTATCATCAATATTCACTGCACTATTCAGATAAGAATTCATTCTGAATATAACCCTGTGTGAGGAGATTTACTGCAAATTACTACTCTCTGCACAAGGCTACAAATGCCAATAAGATACTGGGGGCTCAGAAATAATGCCCAGTACTCTGCAGCCAACATGTAAGGGTCAGCGAGATAAGTCAAAAGCAGATTGTTTTCTGTCACACTGATAATTTCCATTTCATTTAGCATTTCTTCCCTGCTGAATTATATACTTTGTCTAAATCAAGTAGAATCTGAGAAACTTTTTCATTAAGTTTTTTGCATCTAAATAAAAAATAATTAAAATCATTTCTATGCAAGAGTGGAAAATTTTTAGCTTGTATTGAACAGATCATGCTAATGTAAGTAACAACAGTGAAAAGATCTCTCTAAATTGTCTTTTATTCCTCTCAAAGTGAAAGCAGTCACAATGTCAGCACATTTTACTTGCAGATTCCTCCCTCAGATCTTAGCGCTGTTCAATAGTATTCAGCTCCAAAAAGGATCAAAAAGTAGTGCATCACCATCCATTTCCTTTCACTAGGTTACTCAAGGTTGCTGTTGTCTAAGAGCTGCTTCCCCTGACTCCCCTTAGCCCCAGTAAGTCAAACCTACATGTATCATATATAAAATCAGATGACAGTAAAATAGAGGGTAAATAGATTTGCATACTAAAGCACTTCAATCACCAATATATGCATTTTATTAATTACATGACTTCCCTGTGCTGTAGTGGAGATGGTGCAGTGGGGGAGAGGAGCCAGCTGGGTTAACATAGAGGCTTCTGCATGACCTCCTTGTTCCACATGACAGATGGTGCAGTCCTGCAGGGAGGCTTGGCGGTGAGCGTAGTAGTTGCTTCTGTGCTATGCATAGTCCTGGTGCAGGGTTGTGAGGCTTCCCTGGTCTCTTCTCTGTTCCATGGGTTCCCCAGAGGATGAAGAGATGGTCCTGGCTCCTGGTGCGTGGTTGTGGGACTTCCCTCCCTGCAGTCGTTTTTCAGCCAGTTTTGGTTATCCCAGTACTCTTCAGTGTCCTTAGCTGTAGGACTGACTAAAGAACACCTCGCTGATGATCAGGTCATTTGTTTTTTGATTTACTGTTTTTTTCTGATTTGCTTCACTATTGTTGGTGCTCACAATCTGCTTGTTCTGGACACTTCTGAACACTTTGGGTGGGACTTCTTGATGACCTACAAGTTGTTTTCCTAATTTGGCTATCTATTTCCTTGATCACACCAAAACTATCCTGTTGTCTGAGAGAGGGAGTTGATCATGTTTTCATCTACTTCTGCTACAGAAAGAAGTTGATTAAAGTGCACATTGGAACAACTGTATTACAAGTTGGACCCACTGGGAACAGTAGTGACTCCTAGATCTCAAGGAAAGAATATCTGAAAACATACAGATCATCCAAAAAGGCAAAAAACCTTTGCAGCTCTGTTTCTATATTCTCATACCTTAATCTTAATGAAAATGCTTAGACCCCTGGTTTGTGAAGAAAGAGGATCTCACTCATTGGGATTCAACACATAAATATATTTTACCCTGTTCTAGAAGGAGATTCAGAATTTCAGCCTGGACTATATTGAACTGTATGTTTTTACTCTGTGCTTGACTTTCAAATTCTAATGCCTTAAGTAGAGAGATTCGTAACCAAGGAAACATGAAGTGGAATTTCTCTTATTATTCAGTAAATTTGACACAAACTACAGAAAGCATCTATCCATTAGCACTCTGAAGCTAGAATGTTGTCCTACTACCTTTCTTAGAATTTCTCTCGGTCTTTGATAAATGACTTATAGCTTCAATGTCAGGTATCATGGATATACAGACCATGGTAGAAGAAACTGGAAAAAAAAAGCAATTATTTTCCTTGGCATGTATGAAGAAAGATTTATGATTTCTGTTTCCTCCACAGATGAAATGTTTCTTGAAGAGCTATAGTATCCTACCCAGCCGTTCCCTCAGCAAAGGGTCATAACGGTGTGTCAGAGATTCTGGAATGTTACGATTATCTGGTTTTAATTATTAACAGTTTTGACAGCTTTCAGACAGAGCTAATTCTAAGAAAGTGCTGATAAGAATAGTGATGATGTTCTGATTAATGCACATAATCAGGACTAAGAAGACCAAAGTTAATCCTATAGGTTGGCTACAGAATTCTCTGTTCTGTTTAAAGCAATGTTCAAGATTTCTTAAGGTTAGTTAGACCCCAGCTGGGCTGAGTATTGAAGAGAGTATGAACTTGGCTTTTTAGTAAAGGAGAGAAGGTGATTAGAAATAATTAATTAATGCCAAACGAACTCTTTGGCTTCCACTGCAGAAGTAAAAGGAACAACCTGCATGACTGATAAACATAACACTGAATTTTCCAGTGTTTGAGCTTATGGTTTGTAGTTTTTTTCTTTCTCTGTCCACAGCCATCTGAAACGTACCAAATATACTATTCTGCACAAACTAGAAGGGTTATCCGTGTTGCTGTCGATGATGTGTATGCAGTTTGGGTTGCAGACGAGTCATCCAACTGCCACTTGCAATGAAGCCTTTCTGTGAAATTTGTTAAGAATTTGAGAATAAAATCAAGGTCTTGAATTGTGATGGTGCAAACAGCAATCAAGTTATTCAGTGCCTTTTACTACAAGTATATGATTTATTATATCTGTTATAGTACCAAAGCAATTGGTGATTAGTGAAAAAAGGAGGAAGATAGATTTGGTGCACATAGAAATTCAGATTAGATCAAACCCTTCTGGTATATTTATAACAGATTGGCAATATGATATGATTTATGAACTGTTAATTAAATCTCCCTTCTCTGTGTCAGGTTAAATATATGAGTATACATTTCTTTATCTACATTGATAGCAGATAGCGAAGCCATAACTTATCTGATGACTGTACACGACATATTGGTGAAAAACTAGACTCAAACAACTAAACACTTGGTAAATATGACAATAAAAGACAATCACAAGCAGAATAAATTCCCACTTGTCAGCTATTCCTCAATAAAATCAAGCATAAGATTGATAAATAGTCTTTGCATTTTCTGTAATCATGTAATGAAAATACTTTTATAAATATATTCAAAATATTTTATTAAGGTAGAACCACCTACAGCAATTGCTAGAATAATATGAATTCCTTGATTCTAATAGGCTGCTAAAGTTACTAAAGGTAATTTTGTTATTTGCTAATAATTTAAAATGTATAAAATAGCTAATTTTTATTACTGTATTATGATTGATCTTATGGCTCTGATGTATAAAATATGGCAATTAGTGTTGCCCAGCAAATAAAAGTCACATCTGTGACATCCAATTCTATATATTGTAATCTAAGCAATCTATTTTGTAAAATGAGTTGTACAAGGACGCATTACTTGATCCATAAAAGAAAACAACTTTCACCATGTGTTGTGATCTTTGTGCTTTGAGCTCTAGTAGCTCCAGATAGAAATTCAGTACTGTTACAAAAGATTCTATATTTCCTTCTACATAGTCTCATAATCTGGTCCATAACTTCTAGTATACATAACATCATTAGACTCAAGAAGCAGCAAAATGGAGCAGTAGAATATTTTAACAGTTAATATGCAGAAGAATATTATAAAAAGTTTGTTCCTCTGTAAATGCACACTGAATCTTGATTTTCTTCTTTGCTTGAGTAATTCAATTTTAATCTTTATGACAGTTCAGATAGCTAAGGTGACCTTTTTGCTGTAGTATTCTGTATTTGCATAGCACTTCTCTAAAAGGGTGACTACATGTGATAGTTAAGTATTGTTTCTATTTCTGTCTTTTCTTTCCTTTACCCTTCAGCCACACCATCCTGGCCTCTGTTTCTTGTTGTCTACTATGTTACATCCTATTCAGCATTATGGAAGGCCTAATGCTGATGGCATTGCAATTGTATTATTTATCAACAGAGAATAATAGTGAAAAGGGAGAGGATGTTGGAAAAGGGGATAGGTGAAATTTAGAAAGCATTCTACATTTCCAATATTACTGACATATTTCTGTGAAGGAAACTCAAAATACTATACTTCACAATATTCACTGGTTGCTGTGCTATCACAATTTCTTTTGTAATAAAGGACAAGTTATCACTCCAAAGTAATGAGATGATTAATTCTGGAAAAAGGATACAGGATGGAATGGAGAGTTATCATCTATGTTACAAAACTTTTACCACATCTGCACAACGTTGCCATCCATCACATCAGTTTCACTTGATTCTGTGTGCTTTTGATTGGATTTATTTTGCCTGACTTGAATCTCTTGCTCTCTGTGCAAAACAGAGAGACAACAGACTTAATTCAGTTGTCTGAACATAAGCGTTCATGTCTATTTGAGATAGCCGAGAGAAGCCTCCAGCTGCTTCTAGAGAAGGGTGCAAGTGTCCACCAAGTCATGTGTTGTATTTGTCAACCCCACGCAGATGTTTGGACAGAGTAGGACATCCCAAATGATGCTAGACATCCTGTGTTTAGGCATCTGAATTAAGACCACACATCTACACATTTTCAGAATATAAGTCATCCCATTTCTTTGAGCCATATAACTCACAATGATGAAACACATATGAGAGGAGATACCCTTTCTCTGCATTTAGTAGAGGGAGTCTAGGGGCTTCATTCAGTTCACTTCTGTGGCTATGCTTGCCACTAAGTATGTGTTCATCATAACAGACAAAAATGGAAAAAATTATTCAGACAGTAATATTTCATAACATGGACTTTGAAAACTGAACCCAAATGAGACGCCTCCCCACCGCCCACCCTCCCCAAGTGTTTACAGTAGAGGTTAAGGCTATCTTCCCATTGTAAAACCCAGATCTTCAACTAGGAAAAAGCCACTGGAGAAAAAATAGGAACCATGAGGTCTCATCACTTATGGGATAGTCTTTAAAAAAGAGGAGAGGAATACTTTTTGTATTGTTATTACCTGTCACCACCCTTCCCATCCTTTGATATAATACACAAATATCATTCCCTTAGTCTATGGACCACCCCTGTAAAATGTCCACAAAACATCCACAAATGTCCACAAAAATGTCCATTGAGTTCATTTAGTCCATGACTTTGGGGTCCATCTGTTATGGTGGTCACTCAGGACAGGAGAGGTGGTGTGTTGTGTGGAGTTACTGGGCACCAAAGCCAGCCCAGGTCAGGTCACTGCTGCACTTCCACTGCTTCTTGCAAGATTTGTCCTCCGCTGGTTCAGGTGGTTCCTGCAACAGTAATTCCTATAACATGCAACTCAAATCATAGTTTACAATAGTTTAAAGGTATATCCATTACAGTCTCCACCCCTGGTCCCTTTGGGCCAGGTTATAGAGTTTAACATTGCAAGGAACTCCTCCCCTTGCTCCTAGCCTGGCTAGAAACAAGGGTTTCCTGCTATAGTAATTCCTATAACATGTAACTCAAACCATGGGTTAAAAGAACTTAAAGGTATTTCCATTACAGTCTCCACCCCTGGTCCCTTCGGACCAGACCATCACGTTTAACATTGAAGTGAACTCCTCCCCTTGCCCCTGCTCTGGCTTGCACTTACCCACAGACCGCAGTCCCTTAGGGTTGTACCCGCTCCAAGGGGAGCCTTATCAATGGCCACAGTGTCTCCAGGGGTATACCTGCTGCGGCATAGACTTACCCGCAGCCACAGTCGCTTTGAGGTGCACCCGCTCCAGCGTGGCCTTCTCCATGGGCCACAATGTCTTCAGAGATACACCTGCTCCAGCGTGGCCGTACCCACAGCCACAGCCCCTTCAGAAGTAAACCTGCTCCAACACGGCCTTACCCACGGCTGCAGTCCCTCCAGGGGTGTACCTGCTCTGTCGGGGCCTTATCCATGGCCACACGCTTTGAGGTGCTCCAGCATGACCTCATGCCCAGCCGCTGATGCTTCAAGGTGTACCTGCTGCAGCACGGACTTAGCCACGGCCACAGATGCTTCGAGGTGTACCTTCTCCAGCGTGGACTTACCCTAGGGCCACAATCCCTTCAGAGGCATACCTGCTGCGGCACAGACATAACCACGGCCACAGACGCTTCAAGGTGTACCTGCTGCAGCATGGGCTTAGCCACGGCCACAGACACTTGGGGGTGTCCTGCTCCTGCGTGGACTCATCCAAGGTCACAGTCCCTGTATTGGGTCTGGCTGAGATGGAGTTAATTCTCCCCATAGCAGCCCTCATAGCACTGTGCTCTGCATCAGTAGCTAGAAAGGTGTTGGTAACACAGCAGTGTTTTGGCTACTGCTGAGCAGTGCTGGCACAGCACCAAGGCTGTCTCTCCAACATTTTTGCCCCCCCTCAATGGCAGGCTGGGGCAGGGCAAGATCTTGGGAGGGGACATAACCAGGACAGCTGACCTAAACCAACCAAACAGATATTCCATACCATATGACGTCAGCTCAGATATAAAAGCTAAGTTAAGGGAGACGGAAGCGGGGGCATTTTGTCTTCCGGAGCAACCACTACGCGTACTGAAGCCCTGCTTCCCGAGAAGCGGCTAGACATCGCCTGCTGATGGGAAGTAGAGAATAACATCATTTGTTTTTAATTTGCTTTCACGCGCACAACCTTTGCTATCACTTTATTAAACTGTCCTTATCTTGACCCACGAGCCTTTTGTTATATTTTCTCCCCCCCGTCCAGCTGAGGAGGGGGAGTGATAGAGCAGCTTTGGTGGGCGCCTGGCATCCAAGCAGGGTCAACCCACCACAGTCCCTTTGACTCGAGTTCACACTGGAGTTCCAGCCTGTCCAGTACACCACCATGGTAACGGCAGCGATGCCCTGGCCGTCTGCCAGCCCAGGCACATCACCATTGCTGTCATCAAAATGTTCCCAGGCACAGCACAGTAGGAGGATAAGCGGTACAGCAGTACAGCCGGCAGCGAAAGCAGAAAGCAGCCACTAACAAGCCCTAGACTCTAAGATACAGTAAAGGAAAGCAAGACCATGGCAAGCACAGGAGCCTGGCAATTAATAGCTAAACAGCAATAACAGCTGTAAATTTGATCTAGCACATTCTGATCAAATCTGTCATTATCTTGAACCCTTTGAGACCCACGTTGGGCACCAAAAAGGACTGTTGTGGTTTAACCCCAGCCGGCAGCTAAGCACCACACAGCCACTCGCTCACTCCTCCCCCTCCCAGTGCAATAGGGAGGAGAATCAGAAAAAAAAAAAAAAGTAAAAGTCTTGGGTTGAGATAAGAACAATTTCATAAGTAAAGTAAAATAAAATGTAATACTAATAATAATTATTATGTAAAATGAAAAGTAATGAAAAGGAATAAAATTAAATAAAATAAAATTAAATTTTAAAAAATGCAAGAAAAGACAAGTGATGCACAATGCAATTGCCCACCACCTGCTGACTGATGCCCAAGCAGCGATCCGCTCCCCCCGGCCAACTCCCCCCAGTTTATATACTAAGCATGACGTTCTATGGAATGGAATATCCCTTTGGCTAGTTTGGGTCAGCTGTCCTGGCCATGCTCCCTCCCAGCTTTTTGTATGCCTACTTGCTGGCAGAGCAAGGGAAACTGAAAAATCCTTAATTTGGGATAAGTGCTAATTCACAGCAACTACATCAGTGTGTTATCAACATTATTCTCACACTAAATTCAAAACTCACTGTACCAACTACTGAGAAGAAAATTAACTTTATCCCAGCTAAAACCAGGAGAGTATGGAAAATCAGACACAAAGCAATAGGTTCTGAATAGGACATGTGGGTTCTGTAGGAATAGCTGTTATTTCTTTCTTATATCTAGATTCTCAAATCTTGCTATTGTAGAATAATTTTAAAGTTAATTTCCTTAAATTTCAAAATCTGTTATTACATATTTATAATAAGGAGTATTCATGAAAAAAATGAAAAAATATTTGAAAATTCATCATATCAGAAAGGATTATTATGCTGAATCCAAAGCAATTACTCAAACAGCTAATAAACCATTGCTTATTAGTACAACATGTGTTCTGGATGTGGGTGTTACTCTAACAGCTGTTAGTGATTCCCTGCTGTATTCCTTTATTTTTATTATTGTAATCCATGTATCTCTTGAATATTAGAAGCATTTTAATACATAGAGTTACCAAGCAACTGCTCAAGACAGCTTTATTATATTCAAGTTTCTTGCATGCTTCATGAGACTGCTCTGTGAACAGAATTATCAAAGCACGAGACCAGAAAAGTAAGCTGGAGAAAGAGATCAGCTAAAGGAGACAGCAATTTTAGAGGACTAATTCTATGAAATTCTCTGTAATAAACCTCAAAGACTCAAAGAGTGTAGAGGCTGTTAACTTTCTGCAGCTCCAGGCTTCACATTTTGCCATGTGAGGTTGGCTGCAAGGTTCTTAACCACAAATAAGTTTTTCAATGACTTAAGTCCTTCTGTCTTGGCCCTAAAATTATACTTGTGTGGAGCATGTTCTCAAACCTTAAATACAAACCTGATGACTCCAACATAAAAAGCAGCTTAAAATGACAGAATTCATCAGTGGTGATAGTACTCCTCATAAAATGTGGTGTGAGTATTTGTCATTTTATTTAGTCTAGTTTCTGCACCGTTTAGGTGCACCTCAGCATATTTTTAGGCCTTTTCTCCAATAATAAGAGAGCTCAGAGCTTACATCTTTTATAAAAGCCAGGTATTTCCTGTAATCACATGATTTCTCAAAGCTGCAGTGCTTGGAGGGAAGCAACTACATATATATTTGCTATATATTTGTCAGCATACTTTGATTATGGTTAGATTCTAAGAAACTGTCATGCCATGGTGTTTTTAGAAAACCGCAGTTTGTCTACACGCTAGTGCTGGAACTGTAACAAAAATACAATTTAATAAGAGATATGAGGAAAAGGTGGAAAATAATATTCCTTTCTGGAAGACAAATTGTTTCTGAGAATGATGATACCGAACAGGACTACAGCATTAAAAAGTGAATATATGAGACATGAAACCTTGTTCATTGAACAGATTTTGGTTTTAAGGCTAAGTACTCTTTAAGAAAACATGATTTGGTTTAGTCTAGAAAATACAAACTGTGTTTCTTTGCTTCTGTACTTCGAACTCCATGTGTGCTATAGCATTGTAGAATGAATTCTCTGTAAATCTTTTTTTTTTTTCTTCTAGAAAGAACACCCACAAGAGGATCTGCAGGAGTTAGCGCATCTCCTGCAGAGCTTGTGTTCAGGCAAAATTAATAAATCTTTCTTATTAGGAGCTGACATGGAATAAAGCCATGTGTCTTTTCCCCATAACCTCCAGAACTCCAGCTTCCAGGAACACAGCTTACTTCTATGATAACAGGTCTGTTATCCACAGGCAGTTGTCTTAGGCTTTGCTAAGTGGTTATGCTGCTACCCTTGGAAGCAATATAAATGCATTTACATGCTACTGTGCTTGGACTCATAATTAATATTCCAAGCAGAGCAAGCGCCAGTGTCTAATCTGCAAACTGGATAAACTGTTTCTGGATAAATGAGAGTTTGTCATTTATAAATGCTGCAGTACGCTTTCATGTAGCTAATCATATGGGATGTAAACATGCTGAAAAGCTGTAACATCCGTATTTCCCATTAAAAGGATGCTCACCTTAGAGTTAAATAAAGTTAAAAGCTCTACAGGATAGCTTGAAAAAATAGCTGTATGATATTAGCAGGACAAATCTGATAGTTTTTCCAATGTACTGTTCAGGGTCAAATTGTTGTCACATTATCTGGATTGTGAATTCACATCAAAAACTGTGGCAATCCTTTCTTGAGCTACTCAGATCTGAGAGCTGCACTAGTGGTTGCCATTAATTGCCACCAGGGAGAAGGAGGACTGAAGAAAAGACGGGATTACTTTCTCCACCCCATCTAAAACCATTGTGGGAATCAGAGCAACAGCTGAGCATGAGACTACAGCATGTTTCATACAACATAAAGAACGTAATAGACCAGGTGGACTCACACTGGGAGCTTTTAATTTCTGAGTGGTTTATCACAACATGCAAAGCCTACCTAGTTTCATGTTGCAAGGAACATAAAGAACAAAGATTTGCTTATAGGGATTCATTAGTAACTGGCCACACAATTTCAGACATTAACATCCTGCTTTTCTGCTGCCAAGCAGCTGTAAAGTTTTACCTGCACTTGTGGGTCATAAAGCATTAACCTTTCAGGCATTATCTGAAAGACTCATCTTTGTTAATAAAAAGGTCCACTGATTTTTGAAGATAGGCCAGCAAAAGTCAGCACTAGAAGGGCACAAGGCATTATAATGATCATGCTGTTGCAGACATCTTCTTCTCTGAAATTACACTCACCAGCCTTCCTTCAGCCCCCTGAGGAATTATGCAGGATAATAAAGATGATCTGGACTTCATTTCTTAAGCTACTCCATTTTAGCTGGAGAAGGAACACAGCACTGTAGATAGAATATTCTACTAAACTGTTTTTTGTGCAATATCTAGAAAAAGAAACCAGCTTTGTGTTTTCTTTTGCATAATACATTAACACCCTGTCACCTATAAATACTCATACTCAACCTCCTGTCAGATTCCATTTGTATTTCTATTTAATGCTTTCTTCCTCCCTTTTCAGCACACTGTTTGATACTCTGCTTTTTTACTGGTTTCTTGGGAGCTTGTCTACACATGAAATTAATTCAGCAACTCCTTCCAAATATTCCTGTTCTGAAATAAAATTATCTTATTCACATTTACGTTGATGATTTCTGGACTAACCTGAATAAGTGATAAAATACTCTCATGATTTCTAAATACATTGGTATTCAGGAATAACTACTGCAGATTATATTAATTCTCTAAATCCAAAGTAACTTTTCGGCTCTACTCTTAAAATAAAGTCTATTGCTAGTAAGACTCATCCTAGTGAAATGAGACTATGCTTGATGCTGAAATTATATGAATAATATAACATAATATATAAGTGCTAACATAGTCCTACCATAGTGATCTTTTTTAATTCTATTTTAATTGTTTTTGATATAAATACCAGAAGCTATGAATGATCCTGGGAACAGAAGACTTCTCATCTGATAGTTTTCCTATATTTTGCATGGATGTAATGAACATTGCAATACAGACGTGTCCAAAGAACTTCTACACTGAATACTTTTAATTTGATTAATATGATCTATTTAATTAACTTTGTTTCATCTATTCATTGCACCTCTGGTCACTTTGAGCCACTAACATAAGGGTCCCCACATCATTCCATTGACTATGGATGGAGTCTGGAGCGCCTGAGTCAAGAGAAATTGTCTCTTAATCTCTGCCCTTTTTTATCATGTAGGCTGCTGCATCCATACACATTCTTAGCTCTTGTGGATTGCCCTCATTATTGGGCTATTCAATCCACAGCTGCCTCCTCCTCCTCCACAGTGTCTTTATGTGTCTGCACTGCAGAACGAGGCATGTCCTGGGAGGGACGCTGAGCACTGGGACCCTTTTCCCACACTGCAGCACTGTTCATTTCCCTGCCTTTTTCTGGAAATCTCAAACAACATCTCTCCAAGACAAATCCTACGACAAGCTTGGGGACAGTTTACCCCCTAGGAGGCAATATCGTTAAATCTACCCCATGTTTGGTTCCCTCTGCCCCACTCATTTCCCCATCTGCAAGCATCCCATACCCTCGCTGATGCTGGGGTGGCGGGCAGGCTGCCTCATACCTGCTGTTCCCAGCTGCGCTGCAGGCACTCTCAACCAGGACAAAAACTCTACAAAAATGTTGTCTCTGGGCCACGGGGCCATCAAATGTGGACACATGGCCTAGTGCTATGATATATGGCCATGTGCAGTCTGTCATAGAGCGTGCTAGGTCAGAACCATGGGGTTTGTGTTAAATAAATGAGTTTGATTTACTCTTTATTCTTACTTCTTCACCATCATCCCCCTAAAAAAGAAAAATTATTATTATCCACTCATACCAGTGAAACATTTCTAAGAACTGACCTTTAAGAGACAGCAAATTACCTCAGTGCAATATTACATAAATTGTTGATGTAATTCCTGAAAATCTTAACATTTCTTTTTGTTTGAAAAGTACGTATGTATATGTATACATATATTACAACTGAGAAAAGCTACTGCTTCGCAATTAAAAGCATACTGTCAATGACAAACTTGTCAAAATCCCAATTTTCTACAGGCTCTTACAATGGTACATTTTTCTACCAGGTTTTATATGCTACCAGTACATTTGCTAAGAGAAGACAGATTTTGGGGGTTTACACAGGTTAATTTGCCTTATGACATTGTATGATTGCTTTGGAACACAGCAATATATCTACTATACCTGCTGCTTAGGTCCTAGGCACTAGCAACATTATTTAAAGCAAGGAGCTGTCATAAGGATTCTGTATTCGCTCTTAGCTGTATATAAGGCAGGAGGAGCAATATAGCTGTGCCTAACTTCAGAAGATTTTATTTAGCAAAAGAAAGAAAAAGAAATCACTTTTTTATTCTACACTTTCTATTCTGTTTCTGCTATTTACATACCAGTCTTTGAGTTAGGATACAGACCAGAATAAAGACTTCTCTACATTTTAAATGCAGTGAGATCTGAGATTAACCTGATTTCTGAAAGGAGAGGATTCAGTAGCTGTTGTTTTATTATCAGTAGCTTCAGGCATCTGCCTCTGATCTCTCCCTAGGCCTGGGATTATAACAGTTATTTTCTGCGTTGGTGGAGGAGGAAAAGAAAAAGAGGAACAAATGTCAACAGTGATGTCTTTAAAAGATCAAAACGAAACATGAAGTTAGATCCTCCATGGGAAGGGGAGCAGTGCACTAAAAAGGAATGACCATCCCTGAGGAAGTGTCCTGGTATTTCTGCACCAGGGCAATAGCAAGTAGTTTTTACTGTGTTTTCCAGCAAGGACACAGCTTCCATCACAGTGTGTTTAGAGGCAATGAAAAGCCACTTTACATGGACTCTGCAGCACTGCCTGGCTGCCAGTGGCTCTGCACTGTCCCTTAGGCATGGAGATGTGACAGGTCCAGCTTCCTAAAAATCTGCTAAGAAGTTTCCAAGTCATTGTCAGATCCCATTGACAACAGACCTGAAGGCTCTTTTTTCTTGTACAAAGACAAAACAAATATCTGAGATTTATCTGGCTTTGACTGGGAAGAAAGTCACTTGTAAATATGGACAATATCTGACTTATTTTTTAATATTTTTTCCTAATCAGTTTCCCAAGGCATATTCTAAGGATTTTTTTTAATACTTGACTTCAAGCATTTAAAAGATGTGATTCTTATGCCAAATATTATTTAATGTAGTATAGTGAACAGTCTGCACTAGGACTACATCTCTAAAGGATGTGCAGAATTTCTCTTTAAAAACCTGGTGCTTTTCCACAGCAATTAACTGTCATTTCTACTCACATTATGAAGGAGTCTGGTTTATAGGAATCTCAAAGCAGTCTGAATCCCACAGGATGCCATTAAGGAGCTTGCAGAAGATCTGTCAAGAGCTAATCAACACCACCTCACTTATCCACCACCTAAAACTCATTATGATCACTTGTGAACGACATTGTAATATTAGCTGCAGGGTGATAAATCACAAAAAATGACATCAAAATAGCTGTTAGTTACAGGAAAATGTAAACAAAGAAAAATGCTTTCCCTGCGTCTTCCTTTTTTTGTTTTTTACTTTCTTTTTGTTAGTACTGAGCACCATCTGCTGGATGGTGCCAGCTTGCACTAATACCCATCCCCGCGGTGAACAGGTTATTCACACACACACAACCTGAGTGAGGCAGGTCTTGCCCCCACATACAAAGACAACATGTGTATTATATAAATATCCTCCTAATCCTCATAAAGCCTAGGCTGACGTATTGTTTTATCATTTATTTCTAAATGCATGAGAGACGTTTAGTATGTCAACAGATTGCATACTGTGTTTGAAGTGCTAAAGTAATTAGTGGTCAGTGGTACAGCTGCATGCTTGTGTATCAGGCAGTAATCTGCTCTTACCACTGGGCAAGCACTGTCCAGAATATGCCTGTGGAAGGACAAGCTCTAATCCTAATTATCAGCCTTGTGTTTACTTGGTGTTAGAAGATACAGATGTAAAAATAGGTTTTTAACCTTCCACATTTGTTTTAGGCTTATTACCCTGCCTTGTAATGTAGCAGCCATAGCCTGGCATATTTGCTCCGTAGCAAATCCCAACCGAATTTCTCAAAAAGGTCTGGTTTCACTGACTCCGATATTTCCCCATTAGAGACTATTAGACTTGTAAGAGGAAAACACAGTCTCATCTCATCTTGTAATCCCCAAGACACCTACTTTAGATGTCTTACCAACTATGTGCATGTAAACTGCGACATTAAAGTGTCAACACTGGTCTTCACTAGCTGCTGCTTATATTTTTTTTACATTAATTTTGCAAAGATTAGTTTTATGACAGGCTTTTCATGCAAATCATTTGGAAAAAATGGCAATGTGTTTTTATTATCTGTGCTGAGTCACTAATGTACAATTATTATCTGTATGGAGCTGAGTAGTTATGAAAAGAACTGTACCCCAAATGTTTTTAAGCACAAAAGTAGCCTTGACCAAGCTATACCTTGAAGAGGAAATAAGATAAAGGAGGAAGGCACTCTTACAGAATTGCCTTTTTTTGGTCACAACCCCCCTGATTTCTTCCTGCAAATTGACGCAAAATGGAGGTGTTGCTGAGGGCAAAGGCAAGACTAAGTTGTGCAGAGTGAGGGAGCAAAATAGAGCCTGTCTAGAAGCACATTTGAGAGTGGTTCTATTCACATGCCCCAATATTCAAGCCCTTTACTCCATGAAAGATGTGTCAAAAAGAAATCGCCTCAGGTAAATTTCCATTTTTTATTTTTCCTTTGGTAGCATGGGATATATAGACCAAATGGAATATACAGCCTACAATGCTTACAGTAAATAAATTCCTTCTGCTTTGGATTTTATTGTGAATATATCAAGAACATTGGACTCTAGATAATAGCATGTATCTGCAAAGGGTAGAGCAAGAGCCATCATTATGAATGCCAAAATATTTTTGTCCTGAAATGTCCTTTTAATTTCCTTAGAGGCTTTGCTTTCTGGAATGAAAAAATTGCATTTTTTTTTTTCCTTAGTCCCAGTGTGACTATTCTAGCATTCCAAAAGATAATATTAAGGGGTTTAAAAGCAAAGAAATACATTGCTGGGGGACAGAATAAAAAAGTGGGTAATCATTTTATGCCATTGATATTCAAAAAATGAAATCAGTAGCACTGGAGTCATTAGTGTATTCCAGATGGCACAGCATTATTGCTACTGTGCTCCAATAGAAGTGGAAACAAAAATATTAAGTTTTATGGAAATATGGAAGGAGCCAATGCTCTTATTGCCTGAGAAGAATGTTCTTGTAATTTCTGTTAACGTTAAAACACATTTACTGAGATAGAATGAGAGAGTTGTGGCACAATTTGGATTGGAATGGATCTTTGGAAGTTGTGTGGTCCAACTCCCCACCCAAAGTAGAGCCAATTGCAAAGTTGAATCCAACTTTGAAACCCCGAGGTTGCTCATGGCTTTGCCAAGCCAAATTTTGTATCTAAGGGTGGAGATCTCACAGCCTCTCTGGGCAACCCATTCCAGTGTTTCATCACACTCGTTATAGTAATTGGCTTTGTCCTACTACTTAATTGGAATTTTAACTGTCTGCAGCTTGTGCCAATTGCCCCTAGCATTGGAGGCTGTGCACCTCCAAGCAGAATCTGGCTCCATTTTTTCTACAAACACCCACTAAATAGTTGAAAAAAGCAATTTTCTTGCTCTTCCACAGGCTGGACAAACCCCTATCTCTACAATTGTCTTCATGTCATGTGCACCAGCCCCTAGTCATCTTGATGGCCCTCTGCCATACTCATTTCAATTTATCACTGTCTTATTTGTACGGGGGAGCACAAAATTGGACATAGTAATATAGATGCAGTCTTACAAGTGCTACACTGAATAGACAGCAGTGATCACGTCCCTCTTCCTGCTGGCTGCGGTCTTACTAATACAGTCCAGTATGTTCTTAGGCTTCGCTGCAATACATACAAATTGGTTGCATATAAACCAAACACCGTTGTGTACTTTGATGCTGTAATATAATTATAACATTGTTGTGTTGGATTGTAACTGAATTTCCAGAGAAAAACTGTAGTTAACTGCAGTTATTATTTAATTAATAAATGTATCATGTAAGCCATGTTATTTATTCTTAAGATAATATCTCAGTGAAATTCTATAAGCTGGAGAATCCCTCCTATGAGCTGTACAGCAAAATATCATGCGAGCAGATGCACAGCAAATCTAACTGCAGTAGAAGCACACACCACTTTGCACTTCTGTAGTTAGTTTTATCCAACACTAATGAAGCTTCGTAGAACTCCTACGGAGCAGGTAATTATTACATCTGTTATGCAGAGGGGAGGAACTGAAGCATAAATAAGCAACAGAACTAATTTTAAAGTCCGCAGTGATGGCCTAAATGACCTCTTACTGAGTGGGAGTTTTAGGAATGATTTAATTAGAGGAGAACCAGGTCAAGCAGGGAACAGAAGTCAAGAGAAGGCCTTCCTTCTAATACTTTAATTTATGTTGAGTGCATATCATACTCATAAACAGTGAATCAGATTCCCCCTCCCCAGGTGCTAACATTCCCATTAGAAGCAACACAGAGTTAAAAAGGGGAAAATTGGTTAGTTCCACAGTTCTGGGGGAAAAAATAGCCAGCTAGATAGATAGCTGTAATAGTAGATAGATTCTTGAAACCATTTCAGTAATTCAGTTATTCAGTGCTTTGTCTACAGTCTATCAGTGTCCAGGACACCCTTGACCCATTTCAAAAATACTATTTTGCATGAACACAATTTTTATCAAGGCAACCTGTCAAGCTACCCTTTTAACAACAAGATATTTTCACAGCATGATTAGACAGTTTGCTTGCTTTCAAATCCTGAAATGTCTTTTAGAGAGGTAGGGGTTTTTTTCTGTTTATTTAACAGGATGAAATTTTTTTGTTAGAAACAAAATAAAAGATCTCAAAAATGTTCCTGGGTGCACAGGGAAATTTTGCTTAATTGTTTTCTTGGACAACATTTCAAGAATAATCTTGAAGGCCTTAAAATTAGTGGTGCCTATTATATCACAGCAAAAACTAACACTCTTGAAAATGTAACTGAAAAATCAGGAAATGGCTATACAACTGATGAGTGCCACAAGATGGCACTGTTTTATCCCACCTGATATAGTCTAAGCGTCCTAAAACAATAACTAGGTTAACAGAGATTATAAAAACAGCAAAGGATGCATATACAGGCTTATAAAAATAAAATCAACAGTAATAAATGAACACAAAATATATATAAAAAAATTAGCTAAATAGCAGATTCGGTAGAAATAGGGTAGCACTCATTCAGCAATGACACGTCTGCCCCCATGTTATTAGGAGGTGAACAGGGGCTGGAAGTAAAGACAGCTGGTCTGGTTCAGATTAAGCAAGAATTTGCCAGTACAATTACCTAGTATTTAAAGTTTCATTCTAAGTCTTCAGGTTCAGGAAATAATACTTAATTGTCCTCACAGCATTTTTCAACCTTTTTCTTCTCTTTGAAAGATAAAATGCATCTACACTGATTTCTATGGTCGGAAAAAGTATTTTGCAAGAGAAAGGAGTTCTATAGCATGGAGACTTACACATTTGTGCAGAATGTGTGTATTAACATTATTCACAGCCCTAAATAATTTTACCCAAGCTTCCCAGAACAACAGTGTAACACAAAGTACCGTGTTTTGATCCTGGGGAACAGGAATTTGTTTCATGTTGGGAGAAAGGAGGATCAAAACAGCTTCTCAGGCACACCCAATACACTCAGTTTGGTATTGCTGGTTGAAACTTAAGACAGTTGATGCTTGTTCAGACCTAAAATGTGGCTCTTCTATTAGTGGGTTCCTCCATAAAGCTCAGGTAGCTTTCTTCACATTCCTGCATGAATGTCAAGATCAATTTTACCTGGGAGAGCATGTCCTACACCTTCTCTGAATTCCTTGGGGAACAGGTTGTTCTCAAAGGCATATAAAGGAAGGCATTCATTCCCACTGACTTCACTGGGAAAATGTAGGCTATTAAATCTTTGTGTGATTGGCAGTCTTAAGTTCAACGTACAAGTCCTGCTGGGGAGCATGTCACACAATTAATATATAGTCTGTCTTTATATCAGTACAGGTGAGGGGAAACCGTCTTACTTGTGGGAAAATGTCTAACTACAATATTTTTTTAGGCATATCTTTGAAAGCCAAGCCCAGGACATTTGTCTCTGAGGTTTGAGTTGCCACTCATCGCAATTAGTTCTGTGTCTTCACATAAAGCCAAAGATAATAGGAAAGTACCTGATGAATTTCAAGGAATCTCTGAAATTTGTCCCTTTTTGGATTATTTAAATATTACCATTTTTTTTTCTATTTCTGTATTTGGAATATGCAAGAAAAGAAAATGTTTATATACAAAATGCACATATGCATGTACAGCAATATTATCTCAACAAAGAAACATCAAACTTGATAAGCATTCTAAGAAGCCTTTCTAAAAAGTATTAATTTGTTCACCTAAAACATTTCCCATCCTCTTCTTAATAGAATCACAGAATCATAGAATCATTTAGGTTGGAAAAGACCTTTAAGATCATCAAGTTCAACCGTTGACCTACCGCTGCCAAGTCCACTACTGAACCATGTCCCTAAGCACCACATCTACGTGTCTTTCAAATACCTCCAGGGATGGTGACTCCACCACTTCCCTGGGCAGCCTGTTCCAATGCTTGACAACCCTTTGGTGAAGAACTTTTTCTTAATATCCAATCTAAACCTCCCCTGGTGCAATTTGAGGCTGTTTCCTCTCATCCTATTACTTGTTACTTGGGAAAAGAGATTGACACCCACACCACCACCCACCATGGTGAAGTGCACTGGGATAGTCAGTCTTAAAAAACTATGACTTCATTGATCAAAGGTCTGTTCACCCCTACTATAGGAAAAAAGCTTTGCAGTCATTATTTTAGCAGCCTTCATGGAAAAGGAAAGCAGAAAAAAAGGGGAGTAGGATGAGGGATTTGGGGTATTTTAAGCTATTCAAGTCAGGAAATGAATAATAAAGGTAAATTTTGGCAAAAGGTTTGGGAGAAGAGACAGGAGGGAGGAAAAAACAGATATAGTGTTTGGAAGATTGGCTCAGGACCCTGAAATATGTGTTTGTAGTGAGTTCCTATTCTGCAGATAGTCCAGTCTTGTCATGTCTCTAAGTGACAAGATCTGTAATATGCACTTGCACTCACACAGAATAAATTGCTTCAAATGTGCATACATTTTAAGCCAGATCCGAATCTTTATTTAGTGATTGCTTTATTATCACAGTAAGTAGGGGAATAAATATTGTCGTGGGTTTAAAAGCCTCATAAAGCTTATTATTTCTCAGTATTCATATGAGAATAATATATAAGAATTATTTATATTCAGAGTTCTGACTAATGCTCAAAATTACTGTATGGGCAAGGTCTTCACCTGTAATATTCACCTCTCGATATTTTTTGGAGGTCAGTGATGACAGAATGTAGAAATCTCTGGATTATAGCTTATTCAGATTTGTTATACTTTTATATAAAATATGCATTCTTTCCAATTCTTGTAATCTGTATGACACTAAAGTTTGTAAATAAAATAGTAGTAAATGCATGTCTTTCAAGCATAAACTAAATCTAGATATAACTTGGGTTGAATTATGCAAAAAAATCTTTTGTCATTCCATTAGAAGCAGACTTCTAAATTGCCACATGCAAACATGAAGTATGTTACCTGTATTCCAAGTGTTATAAAACATGTCACAAATTAGATTTAAATCTTTCTGGTAATTCATGACATTCATCAAAAAATATACAGGCAACATGTGATATTTTAAAATGGGAAATTAATGTTCTGGAGATTAGAAACAAAAGAATATTTATGGGACTTGAAAATTGGACTTTTTTTGCATTTTTATACTCTGCTCTACAGTCAGTAGAAGCATTTCAAAATGACTGAATAAGTCTAATATAAATGAGCAAATTTTACAGCACAGAAACAACATTCTATAACACAAACAATAAAGAGAGAATAGTAACAGACCAAATGCCACATTAAAAAGGTGTGAATTTGGCCATCATAATAAAGTTGATGCTATTGAAGGTATGGGAGATTCATTTATTCATTAAACATGCCAAAGTAGATGTATAGCAACAATATTCTGACCTGGTAACATTTGAGGTCAATATATAATTGATACAAATTGATATATAAGCTTATACACAGAACGATACAGATTAGTTATGTTGGACAGGAACCTGGAGAAAGTTCAGTGCATTTACCTTACTAGATAAAGTATCTTTCATTGACAGTCTTCTCTGAACTGGATAGTCTTGTTCAATAATTCTAAAAATAAATTTTACTTTAGATGATTGCTTAGACTTTATAAAATATTATTCCTCCTTTACAGTGACTGACTGGCACAATATAGGAATGGGATTCAAATCCAGATTTGGATATCCTCAGCTCAATTCAGTCATTGCAAAAATTGCCATCTGCTGCTATTTAAGAAATTACATAGGACTTGTGGAAGACTTGTGTTTCTGTAGTGGTTGTTGGGGGCAAGGTATGATGCTCTGGGGCATCTCATACACCATTACCTACCTATATGCAGGGAAAAATCAAGTTCTAACTTTTGTTGACTATAACAAGGTCTTTAGACACCAAGCACACATACAGACTCCTACAGGTAGAAACCTAAGCATAGGTGTCTCTATCTGGAGCTGAATCAACCCTAGATATCTTTTTACAAGGACAGTAGAGAGCTGATGTAGTTGACCACACATTGGCATCTAGGATTGTTTGATATGTCTTAGTGTTTGACCAGGTGCCTACCTGCCACTCCAAAATAGCCTGGATCACCTCTGTTGTATTTGGACAAACCTCTTCAATTCTTTCAAATACCTAAGACATCTCAAAAAGCAGTGGATGCTTATGTGTGAGCAAGTGAATGGAGGATATTTTGTGTTTATGAATCCCTTTACAACACAAAAATGGCTCAGCAAGCACCCGACACCTATAATTTTTCCTGGCACTGAGTAGCTTTAAGATCCAATCCTTTTTTTTTTTTTTCCCCCCCTTCCTTTGTGGAATGTCTTACATAGTTTGGTCTCTGTTTTCAGGTAATTTAAATGGTATTCATGTGACCTATTTCAGACATCTTCTTCTGATCAGGTCTCGTAGACTAATTTCATAGTCAAGGAGACTACGACATATTTCTAGACTGCAATTAAACTCATCCTAAAGGATGTGGCTAAAATAGGTCAGATGAATCACATGCCCATTTCTCTTCATTGTCTATAAGGTTTGGCTAGCTCAGGTGTAAACATCTAAAGTTAGATCAGATGAATCATGTAATGTGGTATCCCTCAAGGACAGAATTGGAGGGAGGAGTTACATTCTTTCTGAAGTGACTTGTTACCACAATGTCTGCGGTTATCAGAAGGCAGAAAGATTAATTCTAGTTATATATTTGTATAAAGTATGATTGCCATTTCACATGTTGTTATTATTTATAAGTCTCAACATATAACGAGTGTCACATTGAGAAAATAAATACGTGATTATCAATACTTGACTGAACATTTTTTTGATCACCCAAGAATTTTAAACTGGTTTGGATTAAAACCAGGCAGATAATCATGCTTTCACAAAGTTAGTCTTGAACATGACACAAAATTTATGTTGGCTTTATGTCTTTCTGCCATTCTTTATGCTGAACATGGGAGAATGGCAAGCATTTGATGAAGCATAAAGTGGTTCAGATAGATAGACAATGACTTGCTATGCATAAAACCTACCACTACAAGGTCTGTGCCTCATGTAAAGAAATCACTAAAAGAGACTTGAACTTACACAGCTGGTTTATACTGGAAAAATAATTATTATCATGTGTTCATTATATTTTGATCTGGTGCTAGCAGTCCTAAACCTAGATTTACTATATCCTCTCAACAAAGACTGAGAGTTGAATAAGGCCTTGTTAGGATGAATATTTTACTAAATGCTTGGTTCAGCATAGAAAAATCCCTTTCACTTTTGCCCCAATTCATCAAATCTTCAGTTGTGCAAATATAATTCCTTGTGAAACAGGATTGTAAGCAGATCAGTGAAATTATGGGAGTTAAAAATAACTGGCATAATCTGAAAGTCCAGCAAACAGGAGGAGAAGAAGGAGTAGAAAGCAGGAATAAGGAGGATGAGTAGGCTTCACTGTCAAACCGGCTTCAGTGTCAAGAAAATGCCACATGTTTACTACTAGGCAGCTAATAACTGTATATGGCCATGACAAAAGCACATCATGTTTTTAAAACTCAAGGGGCTGAACAACCATATAATGACAGACAAGTCGAAACACCTTCCTGATGGAATTGAGGACCAAGAAATCCATAAAGAAGGAAAAGACATGGAGGACTGAATCTGAATATCCTTCAAAGGCATTTCTGAAGAACTGTATCAGAGTTCAGATAAGTAGCAGCTCTTGTGCAGCCTGAAGACTTAATATTGAAGAAGGTACATACATGTCCTTAGCCAGAGGACTGTGAAGCACCTATAAGTTAGAAGTAAGAAGGATGAGAGAAACCTTAAGAATCTAAATATTACATAAATACTTGTGTTCCTATATTTACATTAAACTGGTGTTTTATAAGCCTTTATGGCAGTATTGTTTATCTTTGCTCTTATGCCTTCAATATAAGAAGACTGCTCTCTTTGGCAGCTCCCAGTTGGGTAACCTGGTTCTGTTCCCCATCCCCTAAGCCTGGACTTGCAACAGTTGAACATCATAGTAATGGATCAAAGTTTAGTTACGTTTAACACCTTGCTATTTCACATGAACTGAAAACAGAGAGACCCAGAAAATGAAGTTTCATAGAAAGGAAAGAAAGTGAGATAGAGACAATAACCTGTGTTTTGCAGTAGTCAGAGAGGTGTGAATTTTTATTAAAAGTGATTTTATGTGGCTTAGGAGGGTTTTTTGGCTCTACTTTTAAAGCACATTAGTGATTATTGTAACACAGCTTTTTTGTTGTACCTCCATGCATTCTGTGTCATCTATAATATTGTATCTCTGGGAAAGTTATGAATATTGCGATTTTTTTACCATCTTGAATTTTGCACCCTGGATTTTCCATGAAAAAAACAAAGGAACAAAGAAAAAAAACCCCAACATTAAACAACTATTCAAATGAAAGACAGTGTCTATAAAAAAGTTCATCTTGAAATAAGCCAGTAGACCTCCCAGGAATGTTCTTTTACAAATATTGTCACAGTTGGAATGAATACCTCCTGCAGCCTAAGCCTGCTACCATAACTGGTCTGACTTTGTTACAAGGTGTCGCAATAGGAAGACAAAAAAAAAAAAGAAAAAAAAAAGCAACATTTTAAAGACATGCAATGACTCTTAAGAGCTATACTTATTGACTATGACACAAACATCTAATGTTCCTAGTGTCACTTCCTGCAATCGGCACTTTAGTATGTGCAGAAATTATGTTTTTAAAAGAAGATCCTATTTCACTAGAACTTTTGTAAGGGCTTTTTAGAACTGGTTACATAGAAGCTGCCAAGACCCACATTTGCCAGTTCTTTGAACAGTTAAGCCTTCTCTCAGGTGAATGCTCTGGTCGCAGTTGGGACACCAGCCCTAAACTTTGTTACTTTTCTTTTAGCATGCTTATAAACAAAAGCTAACTGAAGGCGTATACCTATAAAGAAGAAAAGCCATACAAGGGTTGATCAAGAACTGACCTGTATGTTTACAAATGCCTACAAACATTGCACTTGTGATAGATCCCATGTTGTATCTGCATGTCTGTAGTGCCACATATGGATCTCTGAGGCAAAAAGCAATATAAATGCCCCAACAGACATTGCAGGGCTGCCAGAAACACCAGCCTCTGATGAAGATTCAGAGCAGACCTGTACTAAAAATGGTCACTGGATTTTAAAATAGCTATTAAGAAAAAGGATTACTATTTTCTCACATAACCAGTGAGAAGACAGAATTTAGCAGCTTCGCTTTGCTTAGAAAGCTTTTTGCTCCTAGTTTCCATCAAAATTCATATTTCTTACAGACGTAGAGTTGTAAAATAATTACACCAGGACTGAATTTTGCAGGCGTTGGCCCTGCTGCATCATGGCAGGGGCCGTGACTGACCATGACTGGTCCCCCCCGGGCCCTGGCACCCTCGGCTCTCCACACTCCTGCCCAGCACCCTGCTGCTCCCTGGCATAGGAAACACAGAATTTCCCAGCTCTTCCCACGGAGCCTTCTGCAGGAAACAAATGGGAGAAGCTCAATACTCCGTACCCTTTGCAGAGGGCCTGGATGGGCAGCTTCGATCCCAAGGAGTGGCCAGGCTGGCCGGTAGAGCGCTGCTCTCCCGCCTTGCCCGCGGGGTGCGTCAGGAACGAGTTGGCTGTGCCCCTCCCATGGCTGAAGCAGAGTCCCTGTTTCTGCTTCCTAGAACAGGCTTAATGTGTGAAATAAGGGTGTAGGTGCTTGCTCTAAAATGGCAGTGATTTTAAGCAACGGCTCAAATCAAGGCCATAGGAGACAATACTGATGAAATGTTGAGGTATCTGTGAAATAAAGTGGGGGTTTTGAGAACTGCTTTCCAGATTAAGCCAGCAAATTTCAGCCTCAGCCCCAACTACCACAACTTGCATTCATCACTACAGGCATCACCTATATGTTTTGGCATGGCAGCTTGTTTTGGGTTTGTGTGGCGGGGTTTTGGTCGCGGGGCATGGGCTGCAGGGCCGGCTCCTGTGAGAAGCTGCCAGAAGCTTCCCCGGCTCCACGTCGGACCCCCCGCTGGCCCAGGCCGAGCCCCTCAGTGATGGCAGTAGCGCCTCTGGGAGAACAGAGTTAAGAAGGGGAACCTGCAGTGAGTGGGGGGATTGGAACGTGAGAGGAACCCCTCTGCAGACACTGAGGTCAGCGGGGGAGGAGGGGAGGAGGGGCTGCCCCCGCAGCCCGTGGTGAGACCAGGCGGCAGGCTGTCCCCCCCCAGCCCACGGAGGGGAGCGGGGGAGCAGATGCCCACCTGCAGCCCGGGGAGAGAGGAGCCCACGCCAGAGCAGGGGGGTGGATGCCCCCAAGATGGCCGCCACTCCCTGGGGAAGCCTGCGCTGGAGCAGGCTGGGACTGAAGGACTGCAGCCCGTGGGAGGGACCCACAGCAGAGAAGTTTGTGAAGGACTGTGTCCTGTGGGAGGGACCCCACGGTGGGGCAGGGGAGGAGTGAGGAGTCCTCCCCCTGAGGAGGAAGGAGCGGCAGAGACGACGTGTGAGGAACCGACCCCAACCCTCATTCCCCGTCCCCCTGCGCTGCTGGGGGGAGGAGGGAGAGAGGACTAGCAGTAAAGTTAAGCCTGGGAAGAAGAGAGGGGTGGGGGGAAGGTGGTTTAAGTTTAGTTTTTACTTCTAATCATCCTTGTTTTGATTTGATTGGTAGTAAATGAAATTGATTTTGTTTTTTCCCCAAGTTGAGTCTGGTTTTTGCCCATGACCATAAGTGGTGAGTGATCCCTCCCTGTCCTTGTCTCGACCCACAAGCATTTCTTTATATTTTCTCCTCCTCATCCCACCAGCAGGGAGATGAGTGAGCAAGCAGCCTCATGGTGCTTTGTTGCCAGCTGAACTTAAATGATGACACAGCTGCTATAGAAAGGTAAATTTCTATAATCATGTTGCATTTTTGTCAAATATATTTTAAGATTTCTTCTTTCACTTTCCTTCATAACCTGTATCATTGCTATAGCTATGTCAGTATTCCCAGCCCATTACTGCTGTTCTTAGCAACTTATCCAGGTCACCACAGCCATTATGCCTTACTGAAGTGCACACCACACAGCACAGTCCTAATGCATCCAGCTGTGAATGGGCAAACAGGGATGAAGAGTCACATTTTTCCTTACTGCATGCAGGTAGTTTCTCTATAATTAAAGCCATAAGAGATTCTCTTCATCAGATTCTCCCTTGGCTCCCTGAAGTTCCACTCCCAAATTCCATTAAAACTCAGTCTGTGCAATGTTTTTCTGTGCAAGGTATATAAATTCTCCCTTGTGAACAACTGTTTGTGAAGTGATGGGTTTTTGTTGCACTGTAAAATAGTCCTGATTTTTCCGTATATACACAAACACAGGTTACTTTACACATGCAAGTACTTCACAAGCAGTTTGAGCTATATCAGCTTGTGCTAACATAAACAGGCCCTTGACAGCTACAGGACTATGTAGAATACAGTATTATAAACTTTGCAAGACTTCAGAGATGAATTCTCATTATTAGAGTTTTTTTAGGTTCTATTATATGCACAAGAAAAGGCTTCAGCCTGAAGGGAAGGAAATCAGAACGCTCAGGCCTATTTAAGAAAATTTAATAAATACCACTGTTCATTTTCAGCTCTTACTTTACAATTTCATGCCTCATGTTTTCTGTCTAAAACTCCTCTTGGTATGTTTGTGATTTTTCACAAACATTGCAGTCTAGAAGTTCAGTGCCAGCTAACTTTGCCTTCTATCATTTTTTTCAATGACAAGAACGTGCACACATGTGTTTCCTGCTTGAGGTGAGGTTCATATTTACAGGATATGGAAAGTTAGCATGACAAAAGTAATGACTGTGTAGAAGGAAATTCACTTTCGTTAACAGGCATCCTATTTACTCTACTGTCACCTCACATAATATGCTGCATACCATTTCAGACACCAAAGTTCTTTTGGTGAAAACTTCCTGCACAGAAAATGGAAACTTTGACAAAAACCAACAATAACCAAAAAAAAAAAAAAGCTGAATTTACCCTGAAAAAATACATCAGTTAGATCCTTTCTTCAGATACACCCATCCAGCTCCCATTGAGTCCACTGGTCACATATGAAATTGGTCCCAGAAGACGATACTGAATTATTTGGTTTAATAAAAAAATGTTGGAAAAAATACTTTTTCTTTTTACCCACTGCATTCCACTCACTGAGAGCCCTGACTGTCTTCAAAACAGTTTTCCAAAACCTTTTAATTATGAGTGAAGCTTAATTCTTCTGGCAGTGGCTGAGGAAGGATTCCCAGTCAGCAGAAAAATATCCAGGGAGCTTGGACAATGATCCTCAGTAGCTATCTATAGGATTACTGTGGGATGAAGAAGGAAAGGAGTAAGGCTGCATTCATAAATCCTCAAAAAATGGAAGGAGAGACCCAGTCACTGAGTTAGAAATACCACGTTCAAGCTAGTGGCTGGATTTGCAATGATGGGGGAACTGCAGGGCTGACTGATACTCTATCTACAGGCAGGCACCACAAGAACGAGTCATTTAAAGGAAATAATTTTCCATACACTTAACACTACTAATAGCCCTCTGCACTTAAAAACTGGGCTCCACGGGATTGCAACTCAAAGCACTGAAATTGGTATAAGACCAGGAGAAATTCCCATGAATTGGTGCAAAGATTTTTTTGTTTAAGTTTTTTTTTAGGTTTCCTATAACAATAATGGGGAAAAAACTGTTTATTTGAGTGCTGCCAGAAATGGCATGCTTTGCATTATTGTTTTAAAAATGAAATATTTTGGATGCTGATTTCACTGAAGATTATAATCACCTGCAATAATTCTTTTGCAAAGACTGTAACACTAAAATTTAAAGGGACAGAATTCACCCTCATGAGAAATTATATTCTGTGCAGCAAGATTTGACTGTAAGTCAGCTCATATGAATGACTGAATTGAGAGTCATGGCATAATATTCTTCTCTGCTCTGTGATGCATGGATTTAATTTTGCACAGTGATATGGATCACTGAAAATGACCATTTCTAGGGTTATGGAAGAGCTTGCCGCTGATTACAAATCATACAATGCAACTGAATTTAGGTACAAAAAGGCTGAGAATCAGTTTAAAGATCTGAATTTTAACTTTTGAGAAAAAATGTGTGAATGGTTCACTAGTTACTAAAATAGACCGAGTGTTACAACAGCAAGAGCATGCAGACATTACTTGTGTAATAAAAATATGGGTGGTAACAAATTATATTGCTGTGAAGAGCAGATGAGGAGAGACGCCTACTGAAACCTGATGCTGCCTTTGAACTTTAAAATTTTGACTTAATAAGCTCTGCACTGGTGCTGCTTAGCAAAGAGCTGTCACGAAGGGCAGATTTGTTTCACAGCAGAGTTGCTTTATTAAAAATCCTCAGCATTTCCATAAAGTCCTGATTCAGAAACAGAAGGAGGAGTTACACTGAACTTGACTGCTGACCTGACAGTGAGAATGGAGCTATTGTACCCAGAACTGAATATGCATATCTGTGCTGCTTCTCGCTGAGCTTCACACGGCAGCTACCCTCAGAGGGAGAGGAACCCTTCAGACATCTGAAAGTTGCTGCCTGCCAGACACTGAAACCCCGAACCAGACCCTAAAGTCAGTAGGTTTCATAGCCGTTAAGCGGTGAAAATACAATTTTTAACCTTCTCTCTTTTTTCTCCATTTGCTGTAGGGTAATCAGTGGACTGCAAGCCACGTGCAGCAGCATGGCTCATGCCGTCATCTTTGTGCTATTCAGCAAACTGCAAGCTAGATGTGCTCAATTAATAGTAAAGATTGTCAGGGAAGCAGAGCTGGAAATGCTTATTTGGTACTGCATGAATTGAACCTGCTTGTTTGACTAAAACATTAATTGCCTCACCGACTCTTTTACATTAAGCCTCCTCTTTATACTGTGCTTTACTTGGTGGGAAGAAGTCAGTACAGTTCAGTACAAAATGTGATACAAACTAATGCTTGGGAAGGAAAAACTCCAATGGCACATTATGTGTTGTTCATTGCATGGCTTTCCCTATTACTGCTGAACATTCAGGATAAAGAAAATATCATTTGCAATCATTGGTCAAACAAATAAAACACACAGAGAGGAAATTCATTCCCTCATCTTGAACCTCAGCAAAAGGCAGAGCTCCTTTCTGCTCTGCATGCAGTACTAGGAAGACCAGCATCCACCTAAGTCACACATTTTTGTCAGATTTTAACTGAATTTCAAACTGTGATGAAGATAGATCTGCTTATGATTTGATCTAGTAATGATGGCAAGAAAAGGCATTTTAGTTGTTTTCTCCTCTGCTATCTTGGAGACATAAAGGCTGCCTTATCCAGGAAATATTTTAACTCTTTTTCAGTCTTCATCTATGGTTTTCTTCTGTCTTCATCCTGATGGAAGCTCTGGCGCAGTTAAGACATTTTCTTGTTAAGGCTGCTTTGAGACACAGCTCTCAGTTCAGTCCTACAGCTCCTTTTAAAAGTGATAGCAGCAGCAGTAAGCCATATCTTGTAAGCAAAGACATGTAGAAAATGCACTGAAAGACTTAAAGCAGAGAATATGCTTCACACCTGTTACAAAATCTATAAGGAGCCAATGAAAAGCTTTTTATGAGTTTCATTTGCTTTATGTGAAATTAATTGTGCTACAATTCAATGCTCAGTTCTTCCTTCTAAAAACTGAATGAACATAGTTTTTGTCATAGGGGAAATAGCTTTCTGTTGCTACCTGTTAAGGAGCTAGGAAAGATGTTTTGCATATCACATTGTCAGAGAAATACTTTGATTTGCACCACAGTGACAAAGCTGAAATAACTGTACAAGGCAGAACTGCAGGATGTCTAGCTAGGACTGTTGCAAGAAGCAATGCCAATGCAATGAGACACTCTTTCTGACTCCTAGAAACTTCTTGTCACTACTGGTAAGTGAGGAGCTCCTCTCCCTAGAATAAAAGCTCAAGGCAACATCATGATGGAAGATGGCTTTGGGGGCTTTGGGGTGAATGAATCCCAAAAGACACAACAGGGAGCAGGACAGGGGGTTAGGAGAAGTGACATTATTGGGTACACAGAAGAAAGTGAGATGGAATCAGATATTTACTTCCTATTCATAGCAACTGATGGGAAAAATGAGGCAAAGATTTACTGTCTATTGTATGTCACTATTAGGTGGGAACTAACAGCAGCTTTCCAATGCCTGTGAGAAGGTTATCAAGAAGACAGGGCCGGGCTCTTCAGAGTGATGTATGGCGGGAGGAGGAGATACAATGCATGTACGTTGAAACAAAGGGAGGTTCAGGCTGGATGTAAGGAAAAGTCTTTTCAACATGAGGACAGTCAGCAGTAGAACAGCTTTGCCCAAAGAGGTGGTGCAGTTTCCATTCCTGGGGGTTTTCAAGACCAGGCTGGATAAACACCAGAGTAACGTACTGATCCCACAGCTGACCCTGCTTTGAGCAGGAGGTTGGACTAGAAACTGCCTGAGGTCCCTTCCAGCATGAATTATTTTATGATCCTGTGATCCTATGAATTGTTCAATTTATTGTGGAAACAGGTCTTTTTCCACCCATATAAATGAACTTTCCGTTTATGCTTATAATTGACTCGGCATTAATCACTGTTCATTATAAACATCTGCTTGACGTGCTGACTATTGACTTTTCATAATTACTGCTGTATTTATCTTTCAGATTAGTAATATTTTATTTCATTTACATAAAGACTCAATGCTTGCAAGAAGAGATGTAAGGTTATTTAGAGAACTCAGGAGAATGTGTTTAGTTTTCCTAGTTTAGATGCCAGAAAAGGCCCAGATAGTTTACTAATAATAAGGGCATTTACCTTTTTTTAAGCAGTTTTAACACCATCTGGAAGCAGGAAGATGGTATGTGGGCTACAATTATTCTAACTCTAATAAGAGTGAAAAAGAATAATGCACTTTTGGGAAGTGAAGAAAGCATTATCTCAATGTTCCTAACACTTCTATTGCGATGCTGTTTGTATTACAAACTAGACAAATGATAGTCTAAGCTTGGAATGCCTAGACTGTAGAGGACTTAAATTGTTTTCATGTTGGCACCATCTAAGTGGAGTCTTTAACAGTGCTGTTACACTTAAATTTTCTTTGAATTTTTGATTAAAAGAGAGAAGCACTCCTTTTTAAAGAGGTACCATTCTTGATTTTTCAGATTTTAGGTGAAAAAAACCAATTAATGGAATGGGAATTTTTGTCATATGACTAAAACATGTAAGACAATTTTAAACTTATCTTCCTTGTTCTCAAACAAAAAACAGAAAAGAAAATGGAGAGGAGCCAGTCTTCTACTGCCTTGCATGTAGTATAGGTCCTCTACAATTTGTGAAACATGGGTAAAGAGAAAAAAGAACCCTGCAGGAAGAAATCATTAGATTTACACCTAGTGATTTTTATATATCCTGAGATTTGTTTTGACACAGCAAACAACAGATAAATCCGAGTGACTTTAACAAAACTTACAGCATGTGCTTTAAGTTTTTTGCTATATCAGAAGAGCCAAATAACAGTAGAAGGGAGAACAAATTCCAGTTTTGAATTCCTTAAGTTTGCTGGGTGCTAAGCAGATGCGCACTCCAGGAACAACCTCCCCATCTCTCTCCATGTTATGCTGGAAGTTGTCACATTTACTCATGTCTTCTTGAAGAGTTGACAGGGTGAGCATACCATAATATGGTTCAGTCGGAACGAGGTGACCCAGGAAAGACCTACTACTTAAACTGTTTAATCTAACCTGTTTCATTTTGACTGTATTAGCAAATCATCCCAGCAAATCTTTGGAGACTATAAACGCAGGCAAGAAGTTGACAGACAGCTGGGAGTGGTAATGTCCTTTACGGATACAGTAGAACTGAGAAGATAACATCCACTCACAACTTAATGCTCCTACAAAGGAGAGCCTGGATCCTGCAAATCCTTTCCAAATAGTCTATGCAAGACAGGGTATTAGGTCTCATTTAGTTTGATGTATTCCTTAAACAATTGTGCTGCATACTTAAAGCATGTGTTAAATACAGTATTTAAAGCTGCAAAGTTAAGATTTCAAGAATTAGGAAACATCAGAATCAAGATTTTAATATATCTTTCCTGTAGGCCAGTCGGGCACCTACCCTGCTTTCTGGCTGAGTCAGAGGCTATGTGTGTTGGTTTATAACCATCAGGCATTCGTGTATATGGAGTTTGCAAAAATATCATAATGTATATGTATTGGGATCCACACTGAGGTTGTACAGGCAATTCAAAGCCTGGCTTTTCCTATTATAAAAGCTAAGAATCTAATTTAGCAACCCAACCATTACTTTAACACGCTTGTGTAATTTCCTGTAACAACTGCTCATCACTTCATATATCATCAAATTGGAGTCCTGACCTTTTAACTCTCTAACAAAGATTTCAGTCAAACCTAAGTTCACTGACTGCCATGTAGCAATGGGGCAAACTCAGTTGGCTGAAATTTCCATTTTCATCAGCTCTATCCTCCTCACATTTGAGAGAGAGCCTGTTGTACTCAAGGAAGGCTCTACTGGTTATCTCATGAAGCACGTTCTGAATATTGTGTTGGTCAGTACCATGTATGAAGGTGAATTGGAAAAGGGGTCTTAGGCCACCTGAAAACTTAGTGGCTCAGGAGTTGCTTCAGAAACTGTTCAACCACTCTTGCTATATGTACACTTAACTCTGATACACAGACAGGAAAAGCAGCTGAGGACCATTTCAGTTGTCCAGTTTGAATTTCTTCTGGGTATAACTGGGTCCTACTGGTCAGCAGTGGAAAATTATTGTCTTAGAGTGGATCAACAATAGCTATCATGTTGACTGAGGACTAGCTGGAAGGGTTCTGGTTCAGTCTACCAGCTATGCTGCTACAGAAAGTTTCATTTATTGTTGCTGCTTTAGAAGGAACTATATAGGCCTGACTGTTAGAGAATTCAGGTTCAGTGATTCTGATCGAGGCTGAAAGCTCTTGAAGAACACAAGTAAAAAAAATGAATTCATTATTTTTATAAATGTTCTGCACTTATGAGGGTATTATATGCAGTATGTTTCTACAAACAGAGCCTTGTCCCAGCTGAACTCCTTAGACCTTCTCAAAACAAACAAAAAAGGTTTTGATAATAATAGAATGTACTGAAGATACACAGGTTTCTGTAAACCTTCTTCTATAGCAAATGCAAACAAGTCATTCACACGTACCCACCAAAACCAGAAGACAGCTTTCTGAAAAATGTCCTTTCAATGACATTGTCACACAATATGATAGAAACCCCATATATATCACTTAAACTTAGTGTTTGCTGTAGATACTGTGTTAGCTTATCAAATTAGCAAGTCAGCATGCATAGATGTGGTCAATGTTTGGAGCCTCTGCTCTTCTTCTTCCCTCCATAAATTCTACGTGAGTTTGCGCAAAAATGCATCATTTTCAATTCAGAAAATAACAAAGCAGAAGCAGGGCTGTGGTGTGGGATAATCATTACTTCGCAGGACACAGCTTGGGTTGCTGGTGCTTTCCATTTTTGAGTAAAAGTATGTGAATCATGTCAGATAAACATTTTAGCTGGGTAGATACACTGAAGGAAATGTTTAATAGATTATTTTTAAAAAAATATGACTCACATAGATTCCTAGTCATCTATCTATAGCTCTGAACGATGGAAGTTATCCATCTTGAATTCTCATGATTCTTGCAGTATTGGTTACCTCATTTGCATAAAATGAATAGAATAAATTGTTACGAATCCAAAAATATACGGTTGCCAGGATACATCTTGCAAGATGCAAATGAAAATGGGTTTGTGCCGACCAGCTTAAAATAGTTTGGCACTTCGACATTTTCTTATTAACATTAATAGTGATAAATGAAACATTACATATCCAGTGAGCTATTGAAATTATTACTATTTGTTTTGCAATAGGAATATTATTTCAAGCAAATCTGAACTAATTTTTGTACAATGTAATTCCACTAAAATACTCTGCAGTTTCATTGTAGAAGCTGCATACAGAATGAATAAATATTCCATGTTTGCTTCTTGACAAACTTTTGAATTCAAAAGGTAAGTTCCCTGTTAATTGCTTTTATGATTTTCAGTGCTACAGCATTAACAACAAGAATCTATCAGTGTACAGGAACACTATTGTTATGCTTTTTCCATGTATATGTGAATAAGGTAGTTACAGTTGAGAAACATACCCCCAAAAATTCCTAGGATCTAACTACATTCCTATACAATTACATAGCTAAAGTCCCATTATTTAATGTATATTATTCTGACTTGCAAAAAAATGACTAAAATATAATTTATTTTTATTTTAAGCAATAAATTTTATAAATCTTGAGTATTTTTAAGCTGTATGCATGCGTATCGATATCTTTAAAAACCTATACCAGAAGCTTAATCATACCACTTTCCTAAGTAGGGTTGTTTAATTTGTGTAAGATTGACAATGAAAATGAGTCGGCATTGAATGCCTAATGAAGACAATTAATGTATGAAATAAATAAATCTTTATTGTGTGCCCTTCAAGGTGTGTACATGTATTTTAAAGAGGATTATATTTCCTGTGTATTGACTTCCAAACAGGTAGATAAACACAGGTCAGATTTCCAGCTGTATTCAGTTGAGACTCCTGTATTTTTGGTGAACGGTGTAGCTGCTCTAATCTGCCATGGTTGGTCCCTTATCAGCCAAGGGCTGGCTGCCCGTGTTTCTTCCAATGTCATGCATCAGTTGATACAAGAAATAAACTCGGGGTTTACTGCAATAAAGGCTCAATGTATGCTGAGAAAGAAAGCTCTTCAAGCTGAAGATATCTACAACAACCGAGATGCCGAAGTTTTCTCTGCGCCCCCAAAGTTGGTTCTTTGAGAGGACAGAAAAATACTGACAAAACCACAGCAGCACAATTCTCTCATAGGAAACAATTTCAGACACAATTCAGAGTTGTGAAATGATAGATTAACTCCCTCCTCTCCTCTCGTGGTTTGTTATGTCTCAAAAGTTACTGGCTTTACTCCTAATTTTCAGTGGTATAACTGAGAAGAAAATTATGTCCCTAAATTTCAAAATAGGACTGAGGTTCATCTTCACAAGTGATGAACAGCTACAATTCCAAACAGTATCAGTGGTACCATGAATTATGCAAGTGATGACAGGATCATACTGAATATTCATCTAATTTACTCCATAGAATATATTAGCATTATCCTTTTTTTCTGTGTTAACCACAAAAATAAAGTACTTCCAGACCGAAGAGATGATTAAGGGGCTGATTCAACAGCCACTAAAATTGAAGATGCTTTCCTTTGAATTTGGTAATCTCTGAACTGGGCTCTAAACCTCTCTTTTCCTGAGAATGCTCTTTGTACTAACCTTCTTCATTTCAGTCTGCACAGAGCTAAAATGAGCATTAAGAAAGATGCCCTTTTATTCCAGAAATCAACTCCTACATGTAAAGCTTGAGAAAACTGCTGGATAAATACATTAGTTCTGCTTAGCAAGTTAAACATCAAAAGCTGAAAACTCACGTTCCCATCTGTTCTGAGACTGCTGGTTGCATCCTGATGATCGTTAGTGCAATTCCGCATAAAGCCATGAGTTTCAAGACTTGCAAGGCACCATACTCTACAAAAGACTAGACAACACTCTTCTAGGTAGATAAGAATTCAAGTATTTGCCAACATTGTAGATGACATTATGAATCATTCTGCTAAAAAAAAAAGAAAAAAAAATCATCTGTATGTCACTGTTCAAATTACAGCAGATGTTATAAGGCCAGCATCCAAAAAAATTGGATGAGATTGCTGCTATGCTGCAATGTCCCAGTTGAGCCCTGGCAACTGGTTGTGTATACGTTGTCACAAATGTGAAATACAATGTGTTAAATTCCCCTGAGATTTGAGATTGCAAATCAGTTTCAGCGGGATTCAGTGTGAGATTCAGACTCCTAAATTTTAGATGTCTGTATGCAGGTGTCTAAGTTCCCACTGTCACGAAGACAGATTCATTTGTGTAGCAATGGGCATTCTGAGCTACCTCTATGGGTCACAGGACCTACAGGAGATCTGATGCTTCTGGAAGAGCAGTAGAAAACAAGGCAAGATACCCAGGGGCATCTTAAAAAGCCCTGAGTGTTTATGCTTATCCCACCCATGGATCAGGACCCGGGTCAACAGAGCCTGGGTAGCTTTGAGCTGTGATAACACAGCCTCTTAGTGGCTGGTCCATTGCATTGCTCACCAGAGAACTGACTGTGGGCACCTACCTGCTTCTCGTGATGTGCGAGACAACCATATGAAAGCACCAGACCTGGTCCCAACTGTGGGCTCTAATGGGAGATTAGACTCCTAATTAATGTCTCAGAACTTTCAGGTGTTTGTATACCTAAATTGAGAGGCACAATTGACCTGTGTAAATGCAAGCACATCCTTTCATCCGAGAAGTTTAGGGTGTTTGATGTACTGGGATGGAGCTGGTAGAAACGAGGCAGAACTTTTTGGGATAAGAGATGACTTTATTGAGGAATCTGAACCCTACCGACATGCCTCAAACTGAATTTGTCTCGCATCAGCACTGGGATGACAGTTCTGCACAGAGAGTCACTGTGGCTTGGCTAATACGCAAGTAACCCATTAAACAATTATTTCCTGGTCTCTCACGTCATTGTCCAGAGCTGAGAATCTGAAATCTATCACTCGCCTGCCATTCCCCCTACAGGCTGTTCAACTTCAGTCTTACGGCAGTATGTGACACTAGAGCTATGTAGATGTTCTACAGTTCATTTCATCAATATATAACGGTCCCTTTGGTTTTGGCAGGATTTAAAAGTTGGACTTTTCTAACTCCTAAATACTATCCATATCCAGAATCAAAATATTCTTCTGGCTAAGTCCCTGATGCATTTAGTGCAGACAATCTGACAGCATACACAACATGCACTAATAGAGTCAGAATATTTCCAAATTATGGGCAACAGCTGCCTCTTCTTTTGTAAAAGCATCCAGATGAAGACATGTCCATTATACAGCAGTCAGGAGGCATGCCCCAGAAAAAAAAGTAAAAGGGGACATTAAGCTGCTAGCTGGGACTCTGAGGTTCAGTTCTCCCTCCTGGTTCAAGTTTTCCATGTGACTGTTCTTCCCGCTTGAAAGTGGAGCAATGCTATTTACTTCTTTTACAAGGTACTTTGAGACTTGTGGATAAAAAATGCAAGCCAGCAGCTTAGTGCTCTACTAAGCTGGGTGCTGTAAGGGTAGCTATATTAAATATGTGCTACAGTAACAGACACCAAGCCTTTTAATAGACTAAGTATGTCACTCAAATTATTTTCTAACTAGAAAATTTGGAATTTTCAGGCCAAATAAGAACAGTTCAAGGACATCTGGATACAGCCTCGGTAAAGGCAAGAAGTTGAAGCATGTAAGTGATGCCGCTCTGGGATGCCTGCTCCGTGGGAGTGACAGGCCAGAGTGTCAAGTCAGCAGCAGACCCTGCGTGCTCACAGCTCTACCAAACCACTTGGCTTCACAGCGCTTCAAAACTTGCCTTATTCATGAGAATCACACCTCTCGGCGTGCGCAGGCCCTTTCTTCGAAGCGTCTGCCCCAGGCAGAATGCAGCTGCGAACTCTCAGGTTCATTGGCACAATGCTGTAATGGCTTTGTGGTCAGCATCATGGCTTCTCACATTTAAAGAGCTCGGCAAGCAAAACCCTGGTATGGACAAATAACCAGATATTTCTATGCTGTACTTCCAATATTGTTACTCGTATGCTTTTTTCTTGGGTTTGTTTTTTTTTCTTTCTTTCTTCCTGTAAATGACTCATAGGCTGGCTTTTGGGGAAGGGGGAAACTGAGCGCTGCGTAGCCACTCTTGCAACTTTAGCCTTATTTAACCCTCAAAGCAGTAAGAGGAAGTACAAAGTATTTTCACGAGCTGTGAATGGGCTCAGATCTGCTCTTGACGTCTTGAGGAAGTGCTGCCTTCTGCAAAGCCAGAAATGCAAAAACTGTATTTGCAGTCCCGCTGAACTCAAGCATTTACACAGACACAGAGACCCGGGGGGAAAAAAAAAAAAAGAAAAAAAAGAAAAAAGAAAAAAAAGAAAAAAAAGAAAAAAAAGAAAAAAAAAGAAAAAAAGAAAAAGAAGAAAAAAAGAAAAAAAGAAAAAGAAGAAAAAAAGAAAAAAGAAGAAAAAAGAAAAAAAAGAAAAAAAGAAAAAAAAAAGAAAAAAAAAGAGCCCACCCGCTGGGAGGAGAGGGGATGGGATCTCTGCGAAACGGGGCGGGTTTGGGTCAGTGCCGATGTCCCCGGGCGCGGGTGCAGCACAGGTACCAGCCGCACGTCTCCCTGCCCTTATTTCTAAGCAGACCCCCCAGACCCTCCCCGCCAGCCGCCGGGCTGA
>NW_010972653.1:2092181-2168613 GCF_000737465.1 Haliaeetus leucocephalus
CCGGGGGCCGCGGCCAACTGTTGCCCCGGAGAGCGCCGGCCCCAGAGCGTTGGCGGGGCCGGGTCGCGGCGGGCGCGGGGAGGGCTCGCTTCGCCTCGGCTACCGGCTGCGTTTGGAAAGGCGTCGGTTGCGGTGCGAGCCCCCGCCGGGGGAGACGCTTCCCCCGGGCACGGGCCCTCCGGGGTGGAAATCTGTGGGCTCTCGTTGCCGGCCGGTGGGTGCCGGAGCCGCCGCGGCTGCGGGGGAGAGCAGCGCCGGTGCGGGGACCTGCCTCCGCCTGCGCCCGGGCCCCGGGGAGCCCGGCTGAGCTCTACGGCTGGCCGAGGACACCGGCCGGACAACCCGGCGTAGCGCCCTGCAGCAGTGAGTACGCCTGTGCTGTGGCGGGGGGAGGGAGGGGGGTTAAGCTCCCAACTTCGGGGATCCCCAGAACTTTGCGTTCCGGCTGCGGGTGGTTGTTGGGTGCGGGCTGCTGTGAACGCGGTGCTTCCAGGGGGATGCCGCCAGGCGCGGGGTGAGAAACGCGAGCTGTAAGGCTGCGTTCACCTCGGTGTTTGAATCTCTGTCCACGCTGAGATGCGTTGCAGTGAACAGATACCGCGCTTGCATCTGTTCTTCCTGTTATCGTTATTTCCCTAATTTAATTTCGAGACCGGTTAGCTTTAATTTTATTTATCTGCGTTTTGTTATGCTAAGGTCTTAGTAATACGTGACGCCACTGTGTAAAATTGAATGCTCCGTAATTCACTGGCAACACAGCAAGACTCTTAACTTCACATGCTTTCGGTGGTGGTGGTAATAACTTGCCGAGGGTGGTGATGCGTGTTGGTTTCCAGCCTGTTCCTGGTAGTCTTTGACTGCCATACAGCTCATCTTTGCACCCTCTGCTTTTTTTTACCAGCTCCTAAAGGCAGTTTATATGTGTATGGGGAAGGGGTAAGTTAAGGGGGACAGGGATGTTTTTGCTTTGCTTCTCCTGTTCTCACCATCTGCAAGGTCAGAAAAAAATGAAAACGACTTTGGCTGTGAACTCTTAGGCGGGGAGATGTGGAATGAAATGCTGTCGTGACATGAGGTTGCCTTGTGGGCAAGGAATTTCACATGCTCAGCACTGCTCTACAAAAATACCCCAACTCATATTACACAGGGAAGAACCAAGCTGATACTTCCCTTTTCTCTGTTATGCTAACTTGTATATTTCTATAACGTGTAAGGAAGACTTACACATCAGCAATGTACTACTTTATTTTTTTAAGGAATAAACTTTGTAATTTGTCGTGTTTGATTCTTCTTTCTCCTGTAATACCCCTAACCCCCCACCTCAGCAGGCCCAAATTAAAAACTAACAATAAAGCCCTACGACTCATGAATTTAGCTTTCCTAGGGTAGACTTAAAAAAAATGTTTTAATGAAATGAAATTACAGATTATGGGAATAGCATGAAGGGTTTGACTTAAATTCATAAAAAGCATAAAGTAGCGACTAAGAATAAAATTATTCAGTTTGAACCACTATAGTATAGTCTATCTGGTCTTTAAGGTTTCACTTAAATGTAAACTATGGCAAGTATAAGTGAGGCTCTCAGGGTTATTTAGATGGTTTCTAATCTTTTATTGGATCCTGCTCTGTACTTCTTCACTACACTCCTGTGCTGTTTTTGCAGTGACACTTAGGGTTTTTTCTGTGAACTTCTGTTCTTTATTAAAAACAGAAAGTAAACCAAACCACAAGTGATTAAAAAGACAATGTATGCCAGTAATTAGAATAAAAAATACTTGGTTAATTCACAAAGGAAAAATGGTGATCATCTTGCATACTACTGCATAGTTACTGTCAGCAGATGTCATTTCTTCATAATAGTGAGTCTATTAGTGAATTTTACAGTGCTGGGAAGATAATTCTTTGTTACTGTGCTTGGCTTGTCTTCGTGACATCATTTTTTGACACTGTTTTGTCAGGCTGAAATATCTTGTCCTCAGCAGTATGGTAGTCTCACAAAGACATTGAGGATTTGCATGTGCAGTATGTTGCAGATTTCCACATGTCGTGTGTTACACAAAATGAGAGCTTAAAATGTGTGTCAAAAATACTAGATGTTATTTAGATGACTAACAATTCCCATACTTTAACAGAAATCATATTTTATAGGTGTACAGATACTATAAATAAGACCTCTTTAATTGATCACATTTATATGTATTTCCAAATGCCCTTTTAATTAAAGTTTTCAGAGAAACTGTAAAAGAGTTTTGTAGAATCACTGGCATTCTTTAGCACTAGGTGCCTAATGCATGCAGTAGCACATGAACTTGATCGTTCAGTTCACGTTTCATACAAAACAGAAAAATATTATTCTATATCCAAAACCTGTATGCAATCCAGACGTCATTAGGTCTCCTGTTAAATCCCTGGAGACAAACTGAGTATGTCAATGTGACCTATAACATCAGTGGACAGAGGAATATGCATGCTAATAATATATGTTGATTTGAAGGAGCCAAAACCTCTTAGTGTTTCCTCCGTGCTGAATTCAGTATGTATTTGGATCTGTTTCAGTATTATCAATCATTCTTTTAGCAGTGCTTTCTACTCACGTTATCTAGGAATGCAAAACAGTAATGTTAAATCAGAGAAGACAGTTTGAGAGGCATGAATTAAAATATTTAATATATGGGGCAGCTTGAGAGTTGCAAAAAACAGTCATAAATTTGAATTTTGTTGTTTAAATTAAAATTGTAATAGAAGCTGCTATGCACTCGTGTGAATGATGATGAGAGTGATGTGAATGATGTGAGATGTACAGGTCCTAATTCTTGTGAAGTACTGAATTTACCATTCTTCTACTTTCACAGAATTCCAATTCACACTTGCAATTAAAATGAAAAACGTGTCTTATTTTCTGTCTTTATATACTGCTTGATACAAGTTCTTGATTTAAACTGGTAGCAGTAGTTGCTTCTGTAGGAAAAATAACAGTAATAGATGTAGGACAAATACTTTTTAAGACAGGTATGACCCAGTGCAGCACTGACACAGGTGCTTGAAAGGTTTTTATTTCGTATTGTGGATTTTAAATGTTTAGAAATAATCTCATAGTTGGTATCTTCATGTTGACATTAAGTTAAATGATATTTATCAGTCAGTCTTACCTTAATTAAGGAATGATTACTTTTGCATGCCAATGGCTGAAATATTCTTGTCTAATTTATGAACTTGTCAATAGACTACAAAACTAGTGCTCTGTGGGACTTCTTTGTGCATTTTATCCTTTTTTTACCTGTCCGTGATAATACTTCTACAGGGCTGTTCGTAGTGGCAATGGACAGGTCGACTTTTAACACCATGGTTTGGATGACTGGCAGTGCAAAAGGTGAAACTAATGTGTAAGTCCGAGGCTTATTTTTGAGTAAATCTGTGTAAGGCATTTGTGAAGTTTGTAAAATGTGAAAAGTTCATTTTGAAGGTTCCAGTAGCAGTGCAACTTGTGGTGTTATGTGTGCCTGTCACAAGTGCTAGTCCAGTTTGGGTAAAGTCTTAGGTTAATAAATGTGATCTATAAGCGTGTGTCCCTCAGACCTGTTGAAGAGCATCAATATGGCACGGGAGTTGTCATGTCTAGAATATGGCATGGAGCATACTGGGATCTTGAGTTTGGTCCCCTGTTTGTCTGGGATGAGCTCTGGATGACCGAGTCATATATGGGCATTGGAGTTCGCACAATTTAATAACACTCTGGAGGTGGTTCGATGTTTTTAAGCGGATGTGTAGATGAACATTTTAGATAAAAGCCATTCTGTACTCTCCTATAACTCTCTGATGCACATAGGTTTAACTTAAAATTTAAATAGTTGTTAGAAGCTTTTTTTATATATAATTTATGGGATTTGGGGGGGGGAATCCTTCTCCCTGTTGTATTACAGCCTGAATTCATAAATTATTTTAGTGGCCTATTTTACAATTAGATGCCTCAAAGCTAAGGTTGATGTTCATAAAACTCATGTCTGAAAGCACATTTTTTACTGTGAGGAAAATCAGACGCACAGAGCTTCATTTCTGCGTCCATCCAGAGCTGTTACAGCGTGACTGTTCTGGAGAGTGGCATCTCTCTCCTGCCTAACTGTCTTTGGCATCCTGAGATGGGAATGTTCCCTCAGGATTTGGAAAGCTTGTTTTACTAAGAAATAAGTAAGTGTAAGCTATTTACTCAAAGTTGAGGAAGAAGCATTTGCAATGATGTTTATCTCTCCCTCTTCTCCTTATATTTGATGGTGCATTAGTCACATCCCTTACTTATGAAGTATGAAGCTTGATTCTCTGTGCCCTTTTCAGCTTGAAGTAACTTGAGCTCACATCTCCCTCTTCCCAGGAGAGGGCAACAAGCAGCATGTCATAAGCTGTCCTTTATTTCACCTGCAACTGTGTCACTTTGAAAAAAAGAATTAATTAGGCCAGAGGGAGAGTGCCTCCTGCCCTGTAATTAAGGCATTCAGGTGAGGGAAATCTGGTTTCTATGGGTGTTTCATTCTTTCATTCGATAAATATTTTTCCATTTCATAGCTTGAGTGGGAATAGTCTAGGACAGACTATAGTCTGTGGGTTAGGGCACTACCCTGGCGTGCAGAGATGTGGTTGTGAGCCAGCCTCTCAACCTGGAAAGAGCCTACCACCCACTTTTACTTCCTCTGTGGTTGCTTTCCTGATGCTTTTATATTGCTCAATGGTGCTTGGGGGCACGCTCTTACCTTCTCATCTGAAACTTCAAAATTGCATGACTCCTTTCCTCATCAGCTTGTGAAAGGGGTGACTTTGCATCTTGCTCCTGGGGAGACCTGAGCGTTTTACAACCCTTTTTAATAACATAGGTACCTCTTGAGCTTCCAGGACAGGTGACATTTAAGGTACAGACTTCACAACTTTGTTTCCTGTTAGGTTAGATGGCTTCCTGCTTACTATCCCAGTTATTGTAATTTCCATTGTATACCCAAATTTATTGTAGCCATGCTCAGAATTCTCCCATGTGTCCATTTTGTGCTTCTAGTCTCATATGGACTAGTAAATCTAAGAAAAGTGTAGATCTGGGGGGGACGAAGGCCAGAATTTGGTAAGACTGAGGTTCCCTTCAGGAGAAAGCCCTTATTTGGGGGTTAGAACACAATTTGAGGCTGATTGCTTCAGTTGTCCAGCATAGGCATCTATCTCATCCTTGCTGAAATGGTTTACAACATCCACCGTGTCTGTGCTTGGCTAGCAGATGCAAGACGGCTAGAAGACCGATGTCCTGATGGACTAGCGCCTGCTGGAAAGGTGGGGTATTTTAAGACAGCTCGGTACTATTTGCCTCTGCAACTGAACTGAGCCTGGTAGAGTCCTAAGACTGTTGTTATCTAGGCTGAATGTGGTTAGACTGGGAAGCAGGAGGAAGGGGTTGTTTTGTTGTCTTTCAGAGACGTTTCAAAGAAAATCTGCTTTCTGTTTTATTTTCTTTATTGCAAGTGTATTTGGTATCTAGCCTGATCATTATACTTTTTGTTTTGCAGCTGCCCTGGATTAAGTCTGGAAGGTTAGCTTGAGTTAATGGCTTTCTGGGAAGAGGGGGAGAAAGTTCATCTTCTGGTTTCTCTCATGCATGTTAATAGAGATGCGGAGCTGTGGGGCAAAACTTCATTACTGTTGGTTGTTAGCTGGTACGAAAAAACTGAGTGATGGTGCCACTTACGGAGCTGAATTGGTTTTGGAGAAGGAAAATTCTCTCTGGTAACTGGTCCATATGATCCTATCTCCAGTAAATTGATTCCAGAATTGTGTTTAAATAGCCTCCCTGAAGAGATGTGCAGTGGTATTTATTTGGCACATGATTTGCTGGTCCCAATTTTTTGGAAGGGGCTCGTTTAATGCTGTGGAAATTGAGCGACGGAGGCAATGGTGAGGGGAAAATTTTATAATATGCCTCAGAGTTGTTAAAAACTTTAGATATTTTTAGATCTTAGAAACAGATGTTTAGATTTTGGAAGGCTAGATTGTTAAATTTGTTATATTTTATTTCCAGGAACGGTCTAATTTTGTCTCAGTTATACTTTCTGCCACCTACATATACACAGTCTGACTCCTTGTACTCTATTGCTTTGTAATTGCACAGTGTTTTGCTTCAAGGATCATCTGTAGACTGTTGGTGACTCCTGCAGATAAAGATTTCATGACAGACATTGGCATCTTTAGAAGCTTCTGGAAATAAGTTTGTAATCATCTCCCTAATAACTGATGGCGGCAGAGGAAATGGGAGCTGATATTGTGTAACTGTTTTTCCTATGTTTTTATTATTAAAGCATAAATGCCCTGTAGGACTGGAACACTTCCCTCACCCTCTCAACAAGGCTGTGCTGCAGCAGAGCTCTGTAATACCAATTACTGCGGGGATGGTTTGCTGTTCCAAATGAGATCATGATGGGGATGCTGGAAAACGAGTCTCTCTCAAAATGTGTTTCATGCTCTGAATACTCAAGAGGTTTTGTTAGAGTGAGATACTTAGGTCTACGGGGTTTATGTTTTTAATTAGAGAAGGTGTTAAAAAATCCACTTGCTATTTTGTATCAACATCTCTTGTATTCAAGAGGAAAACAGAAAATATTTCCTGATCTCGAAGTATTCTGGGAATGTGTTGCCTGTAGAACTGAATCGTATTTCTGCAACTAGATAATCTTACTACTTTTATTTATGTTATTTTTTTTCCTGAAAGACAGGGAGAGAGCACACATATTAGAGGCCTTAGAAGTATACATAATCTGCTTGTCCATTTTTATACCGTGAGACAAAAAAATGATTGGGGTCTGACTACTTACGCCTTTGTTTTACTGAGGTTTTGATTCATTATGGCACAGACAGTATCATGTTGTCCTTTACTGAACTAAAAGTAAATCCGCCAAAAAAAATCCCCTTTTGTTCTGCTGCTGAGGAACACTGTGGGCTGCCAAATCCTGGCAGTCTGAGTCACCACAATCGTAATAAAGTGTTTGTACTTTTGCGGTTGCTGTTATTCAGTGTCTTCTAATTTATTCATAAGAAAAAGGGACACCTACAAGTTAAGATACTACTTTTTAAAGAAATATTCCATGTTTATACTGAAGTAACATTTGTCAAAAGAGAATTAAATATGCACTGGTAGCACTTCAAAGCTTCCAAGGAGCAAATGGTAGTCTTTAACAGTAAGAAATATATATATACACACATACATTTAACAAATTCCATTTTCTGTGTAAGAGCAATGTTAGACTTCAAAAAATTATGAGATTATTTTAAACTCCTTAGTGAACTCTGCTGTTTTGGCCATATGATCTGACGTGATAATGATCTTGATAACCAGGGAAACTGTTTCCTTCCTTAAAAAAAAAAAATAAATTTTTAAGGACAGAGACTCTGACCCTGGAAATGCTTATCTGTATTTTGACTTTGATGTGTGGGCTGTGACCCAGCAACCATAACTCATGTAATTGAATTCAGTTGTTTTCAGGATCACTCCCAAAGCAAGCTGTCGAATATTAAGTTGCAATACTCAAACAGAACTCCGAATGACTATACATAAACAGCTGAGGGAAAGCAAGGTGGTTCTGAATCAATGATGGGTACCTGTAAGGCTGACAAATACGTTCCCTGACTGCACGGGAGATGTCTGCTGGTGTCCTGTGGGTGGCTGTGCGCACACTGTGGTGGTCTGGCTGATGCGCCGTGTTGCCTGTGCTTGGGCAGGAGATGGGAGTTCTTACAAACTGCTGATCCCATCACCCATGCATGGAGAGGAGATGTGTTTCCTTGTAATTTCTCTTTTCTTTAGCTATTTATGGGTGGGAGTCCTCATGATTTAGGCTTTTAACTCTAATACCGGTTATTGAGGCAGAAACAATGATTTCTTTCTTTCTCTTGATAAAAGAACAACAAGGCTTTTATTCCTTTTTTGCCTGATACATAACGAATTCTGTATGTCATTTACCTTTCCCTAGTGTTGAGCTAATGAAAGTTCCATAATTCTCTCAAAAAAAGCCAAATTTGGTAAGTCAGGTCATTAGTAACTTTCCCTGACTCCATCTTGTAGAGCTGCTGAAGAAAAGGAAGGTGAACTGAGCTGGGTGTGGGTGGTGGGCACTGGGGTGGTGTGGGACACGTGCGGAAATTCATGCGGCAAAGTACTATAATTTCAATTTCTGCTTTGCGTCATACTATCACTACAGCTGCTTCCCAAAGAAGAAGTTCGCATGCTATTGACAGGACATTCACACAAAGAAAGGAGATGGTAGATAAGCAAATGCAAATATATTACATGCCCTCTATCCTTTAGTTTTTAATACATTCTCTAGTGACAAGTTCAGCGTGAAACACTTGGTGACATGTAGTTATATATGCATTAAGTAAATGGCAGTTGATTCATGGTATCCCTCTCTGAGGGTATATATTCTTAATGCACTGAGGTAGGGATGAGTGAGTAGTAGTACAGCTCTGAGCTTCTTGATTCATGTGGCAATGCAGTCCCGCTCGGGTGCTGACTTCCTTTCTCCTTTTTTTTGCCCATAAAAGGAAAAAAGTGCTGCCATATGACTCGCTTTAGAGAGAATCACAAGATGAGGATCGGGGGGGAGGTTATTCAGGTAGGTTTGTTTCTTGTACGTGGTACAAGACATTCTGCTTTCTGTGTTTAATGTGGTATTACTAGCAGAGTATGTGGTAGTATTCCCTTCAACTGACATTGAAGTAAAACATTTCATTCTTCTAATAACTTTTTTTTTTTTTCTATATGGATGAGAGGTTCTGAAGGGAAGTTGGATATAAATGAGCTTGGAAAGAAGATAAAAATCCCAGTTCTCGGGGATTAGGCTGTCCTCCAAACCTGCAGACAGTTTCCTGCTGGTGGTCAAAGAATAACTGTGGGTGGTATTTTCCCATCTTGTGCCAGTGGCTGTAGGTAGGCATGCCTAAGTTTATTGCTTAATTTTTCACTGTTAAAAAGTTTCATGTCCAGTTTTCCAGAAAACAGACTATTCAGGTGATTCTCTGAAGACTTGCCCAGAATTCAAATCTGGACATCTCAGTGCCTTTCCGTGACTGGAGAAGTCCTTGAGGCCACTTGCTCTGCAGTCTTACGGTGACTTTCAGTGTACAGTAAAGCAAGAATTGCCTGACTTCCTTTGATATATTCTAACAAAAAACATAGCCCTCCCACTGATGAGGATCACATTTTCTCCATAGAACGAAGGCAATTAACAGCTCTAAATAAGATCCTGCTTCTGCCGTGGGTTACTAGGTGGTGTTTGATGGGCTCCTGGTTGGGCATCGGAGTGTGCAGCCAGCACCAGGATGGTCTCGAACTGTCAGCTTCAACTGTGCTGCCTGCTGATGTCCTGCATGTGCATTCAAAGCTGTCTCCGAGTCAATGATTCACAGTATTGATCAGCTTGGGTTTCGTCAGCCTTGTACGTTCCCTTTACTTACTGATGCTGTGAAACGATTTGACATGGGGGCATGTAAATCAGCTGTCTCTCTTCTTGCTCAGTCTAACACGAGACGTTTTAGAAATCACAGCAGAATGGATCTACCTGTGGAAACCAGACTTTTTTCTTTGGCAACTGTGAAAAGTGGAGAACTTCGACCCAAGCATTTACTTTCTTATGAAATTAAGCATTTTGTCAAGGAGTCCAAAGGGAGCTGGAGAAAATGAAGTTCTCAGTAACGAGCAGTCATTTCCTAGCGTCATCCTTTTCTAGTGTCACCATAGGTATCCCGGGAACAGAGCAAAAGGACCATGCTAATTCTGGATCTAAAGTCACTTTTTCTTTCAAGATGGTTTATTAATTATTTTTTTTCCACATCAGAACTAGGATGTAGGCCAAGATCTGTGAGAAACAGATGTCTGTTGCATGCCAGCAGTGTTATCATCGCTGGGATTTAATAAATTTGTTACTTCACTTATGTGGGAGCGGTTTTGGTGTGTTGTAGGTTTTTGGTTGTTTTTCTTGGAAGATCTGATAGTGAGTTTTCTGGTTAATTGGAGTGATGGTCTTTAGTCGACTGTTGATGTCACTGTTGGGTGGATTTGTCATCTTTTCATCTTTTTGAAAGACAGAAATTGTACCTGTAGTTCAAGGCACTATGATTAAAGTATTCCCACGTAAACTGGGGCGTGGGAGTTCATCATCTGGGACTATTAGGCTGGAACAGATGGTTATTAGGTGGACTCACTGGACCGGATTGGCAGCCAGTACTCCAACAGTTATAAATGGTTTGTCAAGGTTTTACAGAAGAATATGCAGTTTTGTCAATACTGTGGTGTGTTGACCCTGGCTGGATGCCAGGTGCCCACCAAAGCTGCTCTATCACTCCCCTCCTCAACTGGACAGGGGAGAGAAAATATAATGAAAGACTTGTGGGTTGAGATAAGGACAGGGAGAGATCACTCGACAATTACTGTCACGGGCAAAACAGGCTTGACTTGGGGAAATTAATTTAATTTATTGCCAATGAAATCAGATTAGGATAATGAGAAATAAACCCAAAATCTTAAAACACCTTCCCCTCTCTCTTCATGGGCTTAACTCTACCCCTGATTTCTCCATATCCTCCCCTTGAGCAGTGCGGGGGGACGGGGAATGGGGGTTGTGGTCAGTTCATCACACGTTGTCTCTGTTGCTCCTTCCTCCTCACACTCTTCCCCTGCTCCGGGGTGGGGTCTCTCACACAGCAGACAGTTCTTCACAAACTGCTGCAATGTGGGTCCCTTCCGCGGGCTGCAGTCCTTCAGGCACAGACTGCTCCAGCGTGGGTCCCTCACGGGGTCACAAGTCCTGCCAGCAAACCTGCTCCAGCGTGGGCTTCTCTCTCCACGGGGCCACAGGTCCTGCCAGGAGCCTGCTCCAGCGCGGGCTTTCCACAGGCTCACAGCCTCCATTGGGCACCCACCTGCTCCGGCGTGGGTTCCTCCCCGGGCTGCAGGTAGAGATCTGCTCCCCCGTGGACCTCCCTGGGCTGCAGGGGGACAGCCTGCCTCACCATGGTCTTCCCCATGGGCTGCAGGGGAATCTTCGCCCCGGCGCCTGGAGCACCTCCTCCCCTCCTTCTGCACTGACCTGGGGGTCTGCAGGGCTGTTCCTCTCACGTGTTCTCACTCCTCTCTCCGGCTGCAATTGCAGTTGCTGTTGAGAAGTTTTTTCCCCCTTCTTAAACCTGTTCTCCCAGCGGCGCTACCACCGTCACTGATGGGCTCGGCCTTGGCCAGCGGCGGGTCCATCTTGGAGCCGGCTGGTATGGGCACTATCGGACAAGGAGGGAACATCCAGCAGCTTCTCACAGAAGCCAACCCTGTAGTCTCCCTGCTGCTGGAACCTGGCCACGCAAACCCAACGCACAATACTATTCATCACATTTTTAAGAATACTCCAAGGTAAGCAGAGTTGGGAATGAAGAAGCATGTAGTGAGATGATCTGTAGGTAAGGGGTTGTGAAAGTGGTGTATGTTTTTGTACTGTCAGTGTAATTTTTCAGTATCCTGTGGTACTGCATAATCACTTAGATCTATACAAAGTTTTAAACACAGTGATTCTTGCTAAGTATAATATTTACATCCACATTTGCACCATGGTAGTTGTGTTTTCCTTTGGAAAATTTTTATATGCCTCTGTTGCATTTACAAAGACTTCTTGCTTGTGTTTCTTTTTGTGCAAAATAAGAGTAAATGTTTTTGATTCAGGTTTGCATGAATTTTTTTGAAGTAAATAAGTTGGGATTTCCGACTTAGAAGAAAGAAAACAAATTTGTGAAGACATATATAAGTATGTGAATTATTGAAAAAAACCACAGATTTGTTCCTGAAATGCTAATCTTGTAAAGTGAATTTCTCCCTTGCCCGCTACCCTGATGTGGGTAAAGTTTGGAGAAGCAGTCTCAGCTGCTGTGCATTGGGATGCCGTCAGTAGAGCTATGCCTGCTTTATACCAGCTGACAGTCAGGACCAATGTTCTACTGGCAGCAGTCCAGGCTTGCTGAAATGAAGAAGTCAGATGCTCATCTTCAGTCTGTCTGAACACATTAAAAAACTCCAAAACCTAGAGAGTACATATTTTCACGTGTGCTGCATATAATACATGTAGAAATAAAAAGGCTCAACTGTTACACATTTATTTGGTTCTGTTCTCTTGGTTTGAAGGCAACTATCACCTAGGTGAAGATGTGATATTAAAGGCAGAAGCTATAATGCCTGGAAAAGGTGACCTGTTAATTCTGAAATGTATTGGCTACATATGGAGTTAACTTCTAAAATTATGTTCTCCAGAAGGAACTGGGTACTATAATTGTGATGCATTTTCATAGTAGGAACTAAATAAGGAATGGATATGGCATGCGACTGTACTGTTACATTTTTAGTACTGTTCGTGACACAGTTTTGTCCTGTGCCAACTAACGCTTTCCCAGATAATGCCCAGGCATAGTTCTGGGGTTAGGAGAGACGATGGATTGTTTCCAAAAGGCTCTTTGGATCTGGCCAGGCTGTTTTGGAGGGATAGGATTTTAGTTGTACAGCCACGAGCTCTACCATGCTCACTGGTTCCAAGCTCAGAGTGTGTCTGTGTGCCCTGATCTGTTTTATTTTCTGACATATATGTGGCCACAGATCCTGCTTTCCAGGAAGCTGGGATTCAGCAGCTTCTTTGGTAAGGCAATGGCAGGATTATCTTTCTTTGTGTGCTTAGAAAGGTAAGAGAAAAAAATTCTGTCAAACCTGAAAGTGAGAAGGTGTGTCTGGAAAGCTGGAAAAATAATCCAGAGCAACTTGAAATCATAGAATAATTGAGTTTCGTATTGTTGTTATAAGAAAAGCCCTAGGGAATACACAGGTGTAATTAGCCATTTGGAAAGTGCTCGTTTAAAAAAAAAATTATGAAGAATTAAGGCCTGGCATTTTAAATCAAAATGAATAAATGAAATGTAAGCAGATGGCATCTACAGTGTCCTCAACCAGAGGATGTATATCCTGGCAGTAGTGTAAAATTTATCCCTGTCCTAAGCTTTGCCTTCTGTTAACTAAAGGAGCAGTAGCAACCTGCTTGCGCAAACCTGAGTTGTCATGATCCTTAGGAAGTTTTGTCTGGGGAATCCCTGTCTCAAGCAGATGTTTCGGTCCTCTTCTAATTGTCTGATTGCCTCCTCTCAAGGAGGTGCAAATCTAACTTTATATTTAGCAAAACCTGTAGGGCGTGGGAGGTTTTTTGTCTGGTTTTTTTGTGTTGGGTTTTTTTTTTTTTGAAGCAGTGTTAAAGCTATTGGCATCCTAATGACTTAGCAGAGTCTGATCCAAGAGACAACTTATGGGTTGACTCTAGTCCGTGGAGCGCTTCCATCTGTCTCACCACCTCTCTTCTATAGGAGATGAGGAATAGCTGTTGGGATGACGTAGGCTGCCTGGTGAACTGGCCACATATCCCTCCACCTGGAAGTGGTCCAGCGATCAGAAACTGAGCTCCTGGTCCCCACGTGGACAGTGACAGGCCAAGTGCCATTCCTGGGCTGGGAATTCCTGGTTTGGTTTGTGGTTTGCGGGTTGCGTGGGGACAGAATCAAAGCTCTGGTCAGGATGCTCTAAGGATGAACTGTCCTGAAGTACCTGTATTGCCATCAACATCTCTTGCATCTTTCTGCATAATATTTAAATAGTACGAGCTTGGTAGTAAAGGCTTTAATGAGCCTGTGCTTTTTCAGTACATACATTGATAAGTGTGCTCTGCTGCTGCTCCTTTTTTATTTTTTATATCTTAAATCAAAATATAGACTTGTTACTTCATTCTGGAACATAGACTTTCTACTTCTTGAGAAAGGACTTCTAGAACATGAAGTAATATTGTGGTTGCATAGTTAGGATTCGAGTCTGGCCTCTGACGCACACATCTTATTTAACGCTTCTGTTTCACCTTTGAACTACAAAATTATGTAGTCCATTCTGTAATGCAACTTCACTTAACTCTTTATTTGCAAGTAGAATTAATTTAGCATCTTTGCTATTTACGCTTTGTTGAATACTGATCATACAGCCTTAATTATTTCTTACACAGCAGGAAACTTTCAAAGTAGCAGCTGTGTTTTGCCTTAAGTCAAATTGGTTGTGGACTACAACTGCTCAAATCCCTGGGTGGATAATAAGCTTTACTCCCAGCAGGTCACCCAGACTACTGTGCTGAGGGTACTGAACTGACTTCTGTGTTTCATTGTATAAATGCATTTTAACTAGGGATAAATTGACTTACTGGATGTTACCAAAACAGTAGAAGAGAATTTTCTCTTCTGCATGAACATGTGATGCTTTGCCTCCTTGTTGACATCCTTCCTTTAAAACAGCATTAAGGTTTTTGCTAAGGTTTCCAGAGTGTCTATTTATTTCTGTCAATTTTTATCACGCTGGTGTTTTCAGAAATGATTCTCCTGAGGAGAAGAGCAGTTGCTCATAAACATGTTCCTTCACCCCGTGTTTAGGTCGGATTGTTGTAAGGAATATCTTGGTATTTAGTTATTTTATAAACAGTGTTGTCCCTCTTCATTCGCCCCGCTTTCCTATGGAAGACTGTGATATCAATCTTCGACTGTTTATCTCCACTTTGAAAGGAATATTCCTTTTTAAAGACCCAAAACTGGAAATTTGAAGCTCTTTCAGTCAGAGTAGTTTATCCTCTTTCTCTCCCATGGCACTTGCTTTTTCCCACTCAATGGCATCTCTCTCAGTCCAAATGTCTTACCTCGATGAACTTGCCTTGCAGCCCGTTCCACGGAGTTATTGCTTGCAGAACAAGTGCTTCCTGGCATCTGTTCATAGCCTTCTTTTAATGCATGTTTCATACCTGTTCATTGTATTAACTATGAATTGGACTGACATTGTTTTTACTTCTCATTTGAGATTGTTTTAGTTTGATTTTGTTTCAGACCGAAAGAAATTCGGATATCTGGGATAAATTTTTAAAAAGGTTAAAGAACAGACTTCCAGAATGTAATGCGTATTTTGTTAAAAATCTAATTCAGTGCTAGCTACTACTTAAGTTGTGCTTAGGGTAGCTATGCTGTATAAGTTGTAAAATTTTTGTAATTTCATGGTTCAGCTGAACAGGAGATACTCCTTGATAGTTGCTGGTTTTTTGTTTCCAAAATTTAGGTTTTCTATATAAAAATGCAGTTCGACTTCCAAAGTTATTGTGCTATTGTCTACTTCCCAGCCACAGTCTGTAAGCTTTTTATGGGTATATTTTGCACCTGTTACATGAGAGCTTATTGTTGCCAGCACTGTTAATTTTCTCCAAATAAGCTAAGTTACGTAACAGAACAAACTGGTCTAACATAAAAATACAGAAATTATGAATATAACTGAAGAAAATTCTCATTTACCTTTCTTTTGGTCTGTGTTAGATCTCAAGATTTTTAATTAGCTCACTAGGCTTATGTGCTCTGATGAACATACAGGGTTTTTTAAACAATCCCATTGTCTTGTTTTGCAATATACAAATTCTACAGTATCTATCAAATATATTTTATCTTCTGCTCTTGCTTCTACTTCACAGCTTTTATGCTATTTCATTTCTTATAGCAATCTTCCATTTTTATTCCATAGAGTTTTAGCCTGGATTTTTTTCTGTTCCACTTGCAAACAGTTTAAAGGTTTCTGGCAATTTTTTACCATAATTAAACTTGTAAGTCTTGGTCTATAATTAATTAATTCTCCTGAAAAACATTTCTGTTCAAATACTTCTGTAGAATTTGGTGAGATATGTCCTGTGCATTTGAAGGGAATTAAGTGGTTGTTCACTCTCAAATTATGATCTTTGAAATTGTATATCCATTTAATACTTCCAGAAAGAAGTGGAAATTTAGTACCTTTTTCCCCTTTTCCCTTTTCTTCTGTTTTCTTTCTTGTGATAATGGGTTGTGAATTCAATTAAACTGTATTGCCTGTGGCTTCAGTGACTAAAAACTGATCTTTTCACACTGATGAACTCCTTCTGGAGTGGATCAAATAAATGGATCAGGTCATGGCTCAAATAAATACAGTTCTGCAGGTGTCTGCTTTGGTAGGAGATATTTAATTGATTAATTAATGTATTTAAGGTATTTAGCTAACAAATACTTTCCTCCCCTTTCTCAAACTGACGCAGGGTCTTTTTTTGTGTTGTGATATTCCTCCAAAGCCAGTTTATGTTATGTCAGCATAGTCTGTGCTAGACTTGCCCTTTCAAAGCTTAATTCTACCTTTTTTATTTCTGACAACCACCTAAATTTCACAGTCCTCCTTCTTTACCTGCAGTGTTTCCATTTCTGTTCTTTCCAGTCTCTTCCTCCCACCGGTAATCCTTTCTCCTCATTTTCATCCACTCTGTTCTATCTATCACCTTCACTTTCTCTCATTTCTGGTAGTAAATCTGCTTTGGTTTCTGTTTAACATGAATCTTGCTGCGTTGTTGCTTAACCACTCTTTCCAGTTAACCTTAATTACATGAAGCTTGCAAAATACCTAAACGCTTAGTAGCTTGGGAGTTAACATGGTCTGGTAAGTGGGATACCCTCTTTGAAACTTTCTCACTGATGCTCATTTAATTAGTGCTGGTGTTCCTGAGTCCTTCAGACTTGTCATTTTTGTTTTTGTTGGGTCAAGAGGGAAGGGGTCATGTTTTCATATATCTTCAACCAGTAAAATGCTGTAGAAAATGATGGTATCTAGAGCTGGGTTTTGCAACCCAGTAGGGCTGGAGGCTCAGAAGTTGTCTCTTACTACATCACCGCTCCATAGGGAATGGTGGTTTTCTGGGTTCTGTGAGGTGCTTCCACTTCTTCCCCTGTCCTGAGGTGTTCCTGCTTTGCCCGTTCACTGATGCCTCCTTCCTGGCTTCTTTCCCATGTAAGCTGCATAACTCTCTGTGATGTGCTGTACTATGAGATTAATTGACCTTTTGCTCTGGGCATAAGGCACAGTAGAAGATACCTTGCAGCAATACTCATTGCTTTTTTTTTTTTAAAAAAAAAAAAGGGAAATTACTACGTTTTGAAGGCATTTAAGTAACTTTTCTGATTTTTACTTGTTATTAATGAAACTGTTTTAATTACTAATTCTTTTTAAAAAATTTTTAAATCCACAGATTGCAGCCCCTATCTAATTATCAGGAGGCTCTGGATCATCTTCAACAAGGTAAGAGTCAACTTCAGTACTTTTTGTCTTGCACAGAACACCTGTCTAGCAGATTTGAATGTCATAAATGATAAATGAATACTCAGCCTCCCTTGAATGGCATCCTGTTACGTAGTTTTACTGTTGCACCTAACTGATGTTTTCAAAATGCTATCTGGGCATAATATTCTCACCTTGAGGTTTTTATTTGTTTGCTTTCCTTATTATAGAACAACAACTGAGAATTCTTCTTCCCATGTACTTTTTCATTTACTCCACTGTTTGTTTTGAATCATTTCACTGTTAAGTGTTCTGGTCTGTGAAAACCCTTGGGACAGAATTGGCTTAGGCAGAGAACAGGATTTGTTCTCATCCCTTTTGAAGTCCTAATTCTGTGATTTATTTTTTTTTTTACGCCTTCTACTGCCATTTTTTTTTTCTTTCAAATCTTGAACAGGTTCCCATTAAACTCTCTGAAATATAAGTTCTAAAACCCCTCCGTTGCTACAGAACTGGAGAGAATGTGCAGCCAGCAGCAAACTAAAGCAATGCTGAAAATAGACTTTTTTCCCCTAGAGAAAGGGAGTTTCCTGACTTGACCAGCTACTAATTGGTACAAAGGTTTGTTTACACAGAGGAGTTATTCCTAATTAGTTCCCTATGTGGGTGCTCTACTTGGGAAATTAGTGTTACATTCTGATTTAATTTAATATGCTTTTATAATGAATTGTTATAATTGGCAGTAAGGAACGTATTTTTAGAAGGAAAAAAAAATCTGCACCATGCCACCTGTGAGTTTTAAAAGATAATTCCTCTTTAGACAGCCATCAAGCACTCCTACTATTTTGAAATTAAATGAATAAAAATCCATCATTAGATTAGAACTAGTTTTTAGTCATAACTTTATAAATATAGCTGCAGAAACACAACCACATGTTTTTTCAAAGTCAAAGCTTAATTCATCTGATTTATGGACCTCTGTTTTTCCATAGTTGTGAGGACAGTGAACCAGAATATTTGGGAAGAATGTTTATGGAGTTTTATTAGTGTTGTTGAGGTTATGGTTGAAATGGAAGATCACTTCCAAACTTTTCTGCAGTGGATTTCTTTTTCTTAAGTTGACTTCACCTTTGTTCTGGGAGCAAACTTGTGTCTCTGTAACTTATTTTATTTAAAGAGTTGAAAAAGTAACATAAGAACAGCTGTCCTTATAGATCCTTATGAAGAACCTGGTCCCCTTGGTTTTTCTCTCGGCCTCCCCCCTCAACACTTGCAGAATGAAATGATCACTGTTAGGCATCTAAATTACATTCTTTATTTCAGTAGTTTCAAAAGATTGGAAAATTCATTTCTGAACTTAAAACCGCTTTAACCAGACTTCTTTCAATGTAAATATTGTTTCAAATAGATATAGCCTTTATTATAAATTGCTAAACGTTTTGGAAATGTATTCGCATTTTCATTATTTCATTATTATTTCTTTCAATTCCTAATATAATGCATACCAGTATCAATGAACATTATTTTCTTTGGCTGTACCAGTCTTGGCAACAGCTTATTATAAAATCCAAATTAAATTGAGTCTGTTCTGCAGAATTACATGGGATAAAATTTAGTTTAAGTACCTGATCATTTCAACCCAACAGCATTTTTGAATGGTATTACTTCAAAAAAATTTTGGATGCTACAAATTTCACTTTGCAAAGAAAATTTCCATTTTTCATGGGTGTTTCCTTTTTAAGATAGAAAGTTCCATCTAAAAATTGAGATAGGGAAAAGCACAGTGATCCCAAGTGTAATCTTGAATGTTTTTTATCACAGACGGACGTTGAATGTTTAGCATCGCATCTGTGGATTTTTGAATGTGAATTGGAACCATTGTATTTCTAGGTAAGACATAACCAAGTGTTTGTGTTTAGTACCCCCTTTCTTTTATACGTTAATTGTGAGAAAGCTGAAGAGTGCAATATGCTGGACTTCACTTTGTACGGGGTGTTTATGTCTTTGTTGAATGCGTCCACTGTTATTTGAGATTTTACATAGTAACAGTTCAGTTGTCCTAAATTTTTATATTCCCTGAGAGGAACCACACCAGCAACTCTGCATGGTCTGTCTAAGTACAGGATTGAATTTTATGATTGCATGCATCGTCGTTTGATTAGCTTGTTGCCATTCAAAGAGGTAGTTCAGTTCTGTCTGCCCCTTCTCTTGCATCAACACCTATACTCATCTGGGATGTGCTGTTTAGGGAATTTGCTGCTGAAAATCTACAGGATTGTGAAGACTTCTTGGAGGACTCCTTTTCTGTCAGTTTAGACCTCTGCATCAGCTCACTGTGGACTCAAACAAGTACTGGTGTCAACACAAGGAAATCGGTGCCAGTACTTGCATCAACAAGTTGTTTTACTGCCTTTAAACTTCTCACTTCTCTCTGCTCCACGAAAAGGTTTGATACATGAGGAAGACCACGAAGGGGTTGTGAACAGCTGCAGGCTTCAATATCTGAGGAGGAAGCAGAGGGCGACAGGGAAGAGCGAGGAGGTTTTAATCTGTAGATGTCATTACTGGAGAATTTGTCACTGAAGATTACCTTCTTTTTAGTGAAATACTAGAGGTCGTGACAATTTGGCTACTCATGTTTAGCACATAGATTACAGGGAACAGGAGGCAGATCTCAGTGTCACACTTCTCGCGCGGCCTAGCTGCAGTCAGCACTGTGCCAGGACCCGAGGGCTCCAAGTTGCGTACACCGGTTCTGGTGGTTCTGACCCAAACGTGCCGCTGTTCACCAGCCCTTTCTGGACTGCTGGGAAACGTGAAGCAGACGTGACATTTGAGCAGGGTGGTTGCAGCAAGTAACACTTTAAGTCTGAAAGGGAATAATATCTTACCTTATTGTGGGAAATAAGGCCATGCGAGATGGTAACTTAAATCTGGTGGTTTCTTGGAGAGATGGAAACCATCGAGTATGGAGAGGACTTTCTGAGCTAACCCTGCTTTAGTGACAGTGAATGCTGTGATTAATTCCACTGCTGTGAGATGCATCCAACAAGCGATGCAGTGGACAAATGACCACAGAAACTTCAATTTGTTGCAGGTAAAAACAATCCCAACATGGCAGCAGCCTGACTGGCTTTCTATCAAAGCAGCTTTGCAGTACCCAAGTGAACCCAGGGATCGCAGTGGCAGTCTGTCAAAGTAAAGGTGTTTGCTAATCATGTGGATGTTTGTTCAAAAGAAATAAAGCTGCCTGCAGAGGAGTTTGGAACGTGTAGAGATTCATTAATTTAGAGGCCACAAAGGATTCTGGTGAATGTGGAACTGGTGTAGTTGAAAGACAGCAGTATTCCCGTTTCATTTCACTGGATGGGCAGATAAACCCAGGTCCATGGGAGGAGGTGGGTGTGAGGGGTGGAAGAAAAGACTTATTAAGATTAAAGGCTATAATCATAGCTTGACAGTTTCTGCAGTGTAAGAAATTACTCTTCTCTACCTTGTAAACTAATGATGTGATACTTGTAAGGACTGTATACTTAACCAGTGAAGCTTCTTTGTGTGTTTTGTTTTTACACTTTCTTTTCTCCTTTAAAAGGCCTTCCAGCCTTCTATTACGTTACACTGTATGGAATTTAAAATAGGAATTATGTATATGACATACCTATTAAATTTTATAAAGATAGCATTTCAACTTAAATTTAAGGCCATTCTACTTTTTAAATGAAGGATGATCTTTCTGAGCTTGAGAGGAAAGGATCTCAAAAATGAGTGCTCCTCATGGGCTTATCCATGCTAGTGGAGGGGACTGAGATGAGCTGAAGGGAGATCTTGGAGACAGGACAAGTAGAGTGAAAAGGAAGAATAAAAGGAAAAATGGTAGGAATGGAGACGGAACACTCTAACATGTTAGAAGAAACAGGAAATTATGAGAAAAGACTGTGAAAAGAAGAAATAGAGATTTGCTAAATTATTGATTCTTTTAAATGTAGTCCATAGAAAGTTAATATTACTACAGTGTAGTTCACTGCTTTTATTAATTCCATTGGTAGGAAATAATAAACTGGGAGGAACTACAACTGGTAGGAAAATTTTGTAATATTTTTTTTACCTGATAAATTTTTGACGTCCTAACTGTTTGCTATTAGAGACCTTTTACAGATATTAAGACAAACTATTTTTTCAAAATGAAGCCCTTTAAATATGCCTTTAACGACCTTAAAGATTGACTCTTTCAGAAGGCTATGACAAAATATGGGCTGTAGAACCATCTAAACAATTTTTTTCTAAAAGAAAAGGTTCTGAAAATCAAATCTTAATATGAGAGTGACAAGCCAATAATAATTTCTAAATACTAATGCAGCAGAAGCAATTTTTTGTGCTTATAGCTGTGAGCTGTTTGAGCTGTGCTGAAAGTCTTACATGATAAGGTTTTTCCTTTCTCTTAGTACAAAGACAAAGATTGAATTTCGTAGGCTGTTTTTAAAATAACTAGTATCCCTTACAACTGTTTCAAAAAGTATGACATGAAATATTGTTTTAATTCTCCAGAATTTGAATTTTCTTATCAGATTAAATATTTGTATAACTGTTTGCAGAAATGGTTTTGTGTGTACACATGCACGTATATGGTGATCTATTAATGTTGGTTTTTAAATGACCTTAGGGAGCAGGAGAATGTGGAGTGAGAAGAAAGTAAACTAGTTTTCATTTTCAATTTCCTGTTTTCCAAGAATACATAGGAAAGTTTCTTAATTAAATAATATGATAGTAAACGTAAGTTGAAAGATGAACTATGAGGATGATAGTCAGGTCTTTGGATGTACATCTGTAAAATAGTAACTGCTTGACAAGAATTAGGCATCATTTTCTACGAAAACTGGTGTGAGCTGTTAAGATTAAGTTAGCAATGCAGTGAGAGAAACATAAAAAATTTGACCTAATTCAGACAATTAAGTTGGATGCCTGGAGTACATTTGGGAAGCTTCACTAACTGCATAAAGAGTCTGGATTGATGCCCAGGTGCTAGAATCAATATCTAATAGCTGAATCTCTGGAGTGAATTTGTGCTTCACATGCAAATGTGTCCTTAGGTATCACCTCAGGCCTTGATAACTTTGACTATCTTCTCAGCTACCTTGATAAAATAAGGAGCAGTGTGGTCATAGAACTTCAGAATGCATTTTAGAAAGTAATACAAAGTTCAGAAACAAGTTGATCATGTTTCACGTCTGTTACTGTGCAGTTTTTGAAAGATTGTTCTTTTTTATGCTAGCAGAATGTCTTGTCCATTCATGTTCTGTACTGTCGCAAGGAGTACCATGTAATGAAGTTTTCAACACCAGATTACTAGTTAATTCATTGTCAGGTGTTTTACAGATACAATGCATAAACGTGTTTCAGGGAGAAATGTGAAGAAAGGTACTGTGGAAGCCGTAGTTGGTTGCCTTGTGGTGTTTGCCAGATGTGTTTTCCAAAGAAGTGAGCACATTCTTAATCTGGAATTCAGTTTTAGGCTTGATTTTAGTCTGTAGTGGTAGACTGTGACTCAGTCAGAGCCTAAAATTAGAATGCTTTTCTTGAATTTTTGCATCCTCAAAGGAGGATGGTTTCCCAGCAGGTGTTAATGATGAGGTGTTTGCTAATTCACAGCAGTGAAACTTCATGAGGTTCTTGAAACAAGGGTCGAATTTTTCAAAAGTAGCAGAGACAGACTCTATTGACTTATCCTGAAACAAAGGCTCTGATTTTTTACCAATAGCGAAAAGTAAAGCTTTATATTATCTTTTTTAATTAAAAAATTCCAAGTAAATTTTTCTTTCATGAAAAAAATTGCAAACTTTTTTTTTTTTTGCAATGTTCACCTTCATTAACACAACTCGCTGACTTCCTTCCTCAGCTGCAGTTCTTCCTACACTCAAGAGGTCAGAAAAGAGCAAGATCAACAAGCCGCACATCTGGCTGTCTCTCTTTCCAACTGGAACAAAGAAACAATTTTTTTTAATGGCTTTTTGAGTTAATTGTAAACAATTTGGTTTTGGAGTCGCTGACTTGCAGCAAATGTTTGTCATAGGCGGATGTAGGGAAAAAGGACTATGTCCTAATGCAATTCCTCTGTGGCTAGCGAGGGAAAAAAAAATCACTTAAAAAAAGGAATGTCTTGATCCTTGTAGCATTGAAGTATGCTCAGAATTTTCAGTTCTATACAATTTTTGTCCTATACATGGACATTTCACAAGCTTAAAATATGTGCTTTGATGAGGCAGACAGAAGTAGTTGCTCATTTAATTTTCCTATACTATTATATACAGTAATACTGATTTTTTTTCCCCTTTATTTTCAGTAGATCTTTATGTATGAACAAATTGACAGTGATAAAAGACCAGAGACAAACAATAGGAATGGAGGGGGAAACCTATTTTAAAATGAGAGTTCTGTTCTGATACTTTTTTCTTGTATTTCTATTATTCCTAAATGCTTTTTTCCAGTAAACATTTCTCAAAAAACTGTATTTACAGTCATTAATCCTTAAGTAACATTTTGAAAACCAATCCTTAAATAATTAGTGAAAAGTAGTACTTTTCTTACTTTCCCAATTACTGTAATTTTTTAATACCTTGTAGCATCAGTCCATCTAATAATTTACTTTTTTTTAAAGTGTTTTCTCTAAAGTAAAGTAAATATCTGGTGTGACTTTTGGTACTTTCACACTTCACAATAGGAAATACTAGAATTGTTGATGTATAGCACTTCTGAAAACCCAGCTACTTTTAAAATACCTTATTATACCTTTATGTGTCTAATTTGAGCTCATATTACTCCAGTATTTTGGTTGCTTTGTTTAAAGTGTCTGTCACAATAGTTTTATTTCTAACCTGACCATCCTGCTAAATATTTGCAAATGTCTTGATATGAAAAGTAAATTGGTAATGATGGTTTACTAGTAGATTTGACTGTTTGGAGCAATGCCTAAATTTATGACAAACTTGAATAAAATGAATCATCCAAAGAAAATGTTTTCCATCAATTTGCTTGTAGGAGGTTAAAATGCACGGTACTATGATTATTTTTTGTCAAATTCAGGTGTTTGAGTTGATAATGCCACTTAGTGGATAACAGCCTTAACTGCAGCCTTTTTTCAAAACCAAATCAGGTGGCAGAGAGCTATGTTGATTTATATCTGAGTTTTCCTCCTGGCTAGAATATGCTGATCATAGCATGTATTCAAGGAACGTTTTATTATCAACCCCATTTTAGGAAGCTTATGATATCCAGTTTCTGGATGAAATGTATTAAAATGTAGGAATCATTTATTACATAATTTTAACTGTCTTCTAGGAAAATAAGGATCTTCTTATTTGCATATTTGATTTGATTGAAAAGATTAATCTACAGTCTTGGTCTTCCTTGCACCGGTTCTTTAGGTTAATGAAATTTAATTGGTAGTATGGTTATAATGTTGGTGTTTCAGGCAATGCTTCATTTTAGCCCTTATGGTTGGAAGATAGTGACTGGGCAAACTCTGAACTAGAAGAAGCCAATTCTTCAGGAATTGAGTTAAAAAGGACCTGACTGATAGTAGTTAGTGCCTTTTCTTGGATGACAGTGTGGAGAGCATACACAAAAGGGGAGTATAGGACTGGACTGGGTCCTGCATTAGTTGGACTTTTGTAGACCTCAAATAATTCTGCTTTGGAAGATCAGAAAGGTGAGACAGAATAGACATCAGGCTTCTATCACTGTCATTTACAATTACTACTTCCCGAATATATTCTTTTCATAAAGACTCTTTTTTTGCTATGTAGTTTGGATGGTAGTATTAATATCTTGGTGTATTTGATGTAAAATTTAAATATATAAAAATTCAAACTTTTTATCTGAGACCAATGTATATATACGTATATATAGTTTATATTGTGTATATATGTATATTTTTTTCTAATATCAGTGTATCAAAAAAATCCATTCTATACTAAAAGAATACTACCCTCTGCAGTTAATGGCTTTTTGTATGGCAAAGGTTTTTTGCACTGTTGAAACATATATTGATTTAGGTCTTTCCTTTCCATTCCAGTCTTTAAACTGTGTTCTTTGAACTTTTTTTCCCCTAAGTAAATTTCCATTACTTCCCATCAACCCTGATAATCTTCAATCACTGAGCATTTTTTTCCTTGATCTCTCAGGCTTTTCTGAAATTTTCAGTTACGCTGTTTCTATTAGTAAGTCAGTTGAATAAATTGCAACTAAAATAAAGATTGGCTCAGAGGAGAAGGAAGAAAGCATAATTCAATTTCCAGACATGTTTCAGTGCTGTATTACAGGCTGGTTGTATCAATGATGAAGATTGAAAGACAATACAAAGACTTTTGTTGGCTTAAGTAACAATATTTTTCAGAAAATCTCTATCTTCCATTTGTTTATCATGAAATTGGGAATAATTGAGGGGTTTTTCTGCCTCATCCTATCCTCCAGAGAATTCACATCATCTAAGTCATGAGCAAAGAGGAACCTGAGTTTTAGGACTCCATTATTGCTGAAATCACACAGGCATTCTTCCTCCCCGTACTTCCGTACACTGTACAACAGCTGTACAACAGCTTGTGTCTCTGGATAGCTAGAGTAGATGCCTTTGAGTCAGCAAACAGAAAGGTTTGGTTAAGTAAATTATTTTAATCTTGATTTTCTTACAGTTTTCATCTTCATGTATCTATTTTTTTCCTGTAACAAGCAACTAATTCTCAGTTCTTGGTTAAACATGCTCATTTGCAAGTCTCTGTGTATGTACATACGTTATGTGCATTTGTGTGTGTGCGCATGTGTAGTTTAAGTTTTTCAGCAACGTTCTAAAAATATTGTTAAATTAACTATTTAAATAGTTGTTTATAATTTAAAATTTTCTTGGAAACTAATGAATGTTGCCTTTACAAGGGTGTATTTCTTTTCCATGTGACCTGTGTCACCTGGAAGTGTGAATGGAGAGTTAGTTAAAATTGCAAATGAAACAAGGTTCTTGGATCGTTTTTATGCAAAAATAAAGCTCTAAATGTAGTGTCTTTTCTATCTTTTCTAGTTCTGAAAGGCATGATTTGCCTTTCAAACAGGAGTATTCCACAAAGGCAATAAGAAAATCTTGGATGTAACTACCTCCCTCCATTTTTGATTGCAGATAGCTGGCATTTTGAAGTTAGCATATCTCATCCTGTGTATCTGGTTTTTAGTCAGAGACTACAAAAGGAAAACCAGATTTCTTCTTTCTCAACTTTTAGTCTGCTTCTTAACTTCAAAAGAAATAATGCTAATCGAAACTTCTTGAACAAGTGTAAATAAAAATGGTATTTCAGTTCACATGGAGAAAACAGGACTGCTGCCAGGGGCTGATGCAGCGTGTGTTAGATGCTGGTCTGGAATGCCCTGCTAAGAACGCTCACCAGCCTTGGGACTTCACTCCCTGCTACACCTGGTCAGCCATATGCTGTTTACCTTTTGAGTAGAAATGTCAGTTTTCATAATTTTAGATGCAGTCACAGTTACTTTTAAACTAAATTCCGAGTTTCAGTGGGAGGAAAGGGAAAGCAATATAATTTTTTTCTAATATCAGTACTTGTTCTGAAATGTGGTTATTAAAACATTGTCTGGATTAGTTTGGCTTCAGTTTGAAAAGTGAGAGTAGAGGAGAAAGTCATCCGCTGATAACTGGAGCTGTAGTCCCTGCAGAAACTCAGTTTGGGGTATGCATCTCCTGCAGAAGTGAGGTAGCACCAATGACCGAGTGCAAATACGAACCAACGGTTGGCTCTAGTCGTGGCCTTTTCCTTGGGTGTAAAGGCAGTGAGCGTTTCAGGTGAGTCAACCAGGTTTTACTTAGAGCGTGGATTTTCCTGTGCTTTGTGTCAGCACCTCTGGCCTGTCCTTTGACAGTCCCGCGTGGTGCCAGCCTGGGTGGCCAAATGCCCGGCCCCACCCTGCCCCGCCCCACCCCGCCCGTGTCGGCTGAGCACATGTCCGCAGGCTCCTCTGCCGGCTTCGTGGGTCTCCTTGGCAGGAAATCCACACAGCAGCATTGTAGGGTTGCAAAACAACTGTACAGTGTCCGCTTTTGTGCATAGGTTTAACTTTGCTCGCATGGTTGAACAATGCTCTGTTTTCTTTGTATAATGGGCCTCTATAGGCTTGTGCATCTTGCAGTGGGGAAGGGAGCAAACTGCGTCATCAATGGGCTTGTGATTAATTGCCATCCGAATTTGTCAATTAGCTAAAAATAGATTTTATAGCAGAGTAGGAGTAGGATATAAAGTCACTACTGTGCATCAGCTTTATTGTCCTAATAAAAAGTTATTGTGCAAATTTCATTGCTAAACTAGGAATAGCTTCCAGTAGTGATTTGAATTAATTACTGCGGAGCCTGTCAGGGTCAGTACGTTATTTGAATTTTCATGTACACTGACAAGAAACCTAATTTTTAATTAAAAGGATGGTTGTAATTCAGCACCACCCATAGTACTCCTCCTTATTTGTCATCTCAGGCAGATAGCAGACTTGTTAATATACCAGAAAAAAATTGCAAAGTTTTTTTGCAGCTTGCGTTGGGGGACAAAACCTTGTTTGGCTTTCTGTGTAAGTAAAACACATTGCTTGGAAATAGATTTACTACGGAATGTGCTTCTTAAAGTATTAGGCACAATGCAAAATAAAGAATCTCATTTATGTTTACATCATTAAGAGGGCTAATGTGCTTGCCTGTTAACTAAATGCAATTGTCAAGGCAAGCTGTTGTGCAGAAAAATGCCATGGACACAATCTGCCCCTGTACGTTTTAATGAATCGAGTGTCTAATGTGAAAGAATAGGAGTTCATGAAATAATATCAGAAGAGATTAAAAAATGATGCAAAGCTAATTAAGAAAAAAGAGGAGTTTTATTGGAATTTATACTTTTCTGTAACTCCTAGACTAGTGTTTTGGAGAAGATCTGTTCTTGTTCAATATTCAGTCCTCTCGTCCCCTAACTGTGAGAGCAATCTGAAAAATTCTGGAGTTTAACAGCTTTCTAACCTGCTTTATGTTTAATTTATACTCCAGTATAATGATTAAGTATTTTTTCCTCAGTCTTTCTGCTTACCGGTCCATCTGCATTTGTGAGATTGATTTGTTTTTTTTCCTTGAGTATTTTACATTTGTATTTACTTAATTTCTTCTGGATAGTATCTGCAGTTTATCAAAGTGATTTTGAATTATGATCCTATTTTCCAGAATATTTTAATTCCCTTCTAGCTTAGTGCATATTTTAAAAGTGTATTTTCTTTTTCTCTGGCTGTCAGTAATTAAAAGTATTGAACAAAACCAGATCTATACAACAGATACCAGATACGGTTTAAAAATACCATCCTCTCTTTTGCCAGTAAACTACTGACAACTACTTTTGCAGATTTTCAGTGTTGCAGCAAATTTATGGTACTAAATAGCATTTCCTCTTTTCTCATCTCCAGTCAGTTGTCAAAGCTCCCTCCTTTATATATTTCTTCACTTCCTTCAATTCTTCCGTATGCTTATACAGGCATATTGATTTCTAAGTCTCTGTTTTGTCCATTGGAGTAACCTGTTGTGTATTTTCTTAACTGTCGAGTTTCCTGCACTCCCTTATCCCTTAAATCAACTTTCCAAGAAACCTATTCTTCCATATATCTGAGTTTACTAAAACTGCTTTTTTGAAATCATGATCTTTAGTTTGCTGTTCTCTCCTTGTTTAAGTAACCTCTGCTGTTTTTAATTAACTTCTGTATTTCCATCCTTATATTCAGTTAATTCTCCCCATAAGTATCAAACAAGTCTAAAATAGCCATTCCTCTGGTAAACTCCTCTATGTTCTAGAAAGAACATTTATCACTCCAGGAGCTTGTACAGATGCATGGTTAATGAACCCTCCTGAAGCTTCTTCCCCAATTCTGTTACTCAGATGCCTCCACAGTTCAGCAAAACCTTCCTTTACAACCTTTTGGGGATTAGGTGATCTCTCAAATTGCTGTCTTGGGATCATACCTGTTCTTTCCTCCTTTACTCTCACCCAGAGACTTTTTTTTTTTTTTTTTTTTTTTACTTTTTTCTGAAATTTTAAATTTTTAAAAAAAGGTATATATTGTCCTTCGGTCTATTTACAGTGGTTTTTTGAATAATTTTTTTTTCCTAGTGGAACTCCAATGCAAATTGGTCAGCAAGTTTTCTTATTTTGTGTAATAAGATATTTAATAAGACCAGTATTACACAACTGGAAGTATTTTAAACTAATAACAACTAACCCCTACAAAGATCCACATTTAATCTTTAATTCATCAAATCTTGAGCTATCGATACATATAGTCAGCCACAGCTGTCTTAATTCCAGTAATGTCAATATGTTTCTTTGATCAGAACTGTCTGTTTAGTATTTTAAGATAGTGTTTGACTTCTCTTCGCTTTTCCAGAAAAGAGTACTTGTAAAGACTGCGTCAGATCCATACCTTATAGATTATTACCCTCCAAACCAGAAATACAAATTTAGCTGGCAAAATGCATTATGTCCTACATACTGACACATTCAGAGCAGATCACTAGCAAATACGCAGTAAGAAATCCAGTCACTGTAGGATTTATGTCTGGCTTGACGGAGATTAGATGTGCTGTTTTGGCATTTACGTATTAAAAAGAGTAGTAAAATAGATAAAGAATAAAGTTAAAATGCAAAGACTTATTCCCATTATCGACTGGCACAAGAAATACCTTGAAAATAAAGTTACTCTGAGGAAAGTCTTTAGCATAGTTGTACGAAGAACTAGAATATGAGAGTTTTCATCTTGGTTTTTTCGGGCACTTGCACTGGATTTTCTGTGAGCATAGTACAAAATATTCTGTATGGTGTAGTCAGAAGGCTGAATAATTGGTAGTCATTCACAGGCAGAAAGGAGCAGCAACATGTTTTTCTGTTCCTGATTATTTAATCTGAAAGTCCTGTTTCTGACTCTGTATCTGTTTATGATCAGTAATAGATTTTTCACTCATTATATCCAAAAATGTTGAAACCAGATACCTTATCAAATGCCCAAATCCAGATTTCCAAAATTAAGTGTGTTCTAGGGTGGTTTATTTCCTTTTTCATCATGATTTTGGTGAGAGAAGACAAGGACAAGGAAATTTTAAGCAGAAGAGGGTGATGTGGCTGCTCTTCTCTTGCAAGAGTTCAGAAGAACGAAGCCAAACCCCACCTGGAAAAAAATGAAGTGGTTTTGTTTTGAAGGAAGAAACACTTGAACTAGCCAAACCTGTTCTGTTTCTGTCAAAGGCATCTCTCTACTGTGTATCAGTTGGGTAAACATTAGTATCCTGCTTTGCTTACCTAACAGCATCAATTGATAGAGGCTCCATTTATTGTGTACGTGGAAATTCTGTCCCTGTTTTGAGTATAAGCATCTGTGCATGTGATGCCATATTCAAGTTAGGTTACTGTAGTTACTATACACTCAGGTGGAAGGATCAAAGTGCAAGTGTTATTCTTAATTTCAGATATAATTTTATTCTAATTACTTAATTGGCTTCCATTCTACATTTTTCTGTTGGGGTTTGGTTTTGTTTTGGTCTTTTTTTATTATGACCTATGAATCAGAATCCAGATATTTTGGTTGCCTGGTTTTTATCCTTTTATAATGGCTCTTCTGACATTATGCACTTTGAAAATATATAGGACTTCTGTTCAAAGTATGTTCAGGTGTGAGGGTTGGCATATAGAAAAATCCCCCCTTTGAATAAGTTGTAAGTTCATCTGAGGTAATCCTTTTTTTTTTTTTTTTTTAACCTTTTTTTTTTTTTTAAACCATGAGCCAAGCTCTTTAATCCTTGGGGCTACAGGTACTCATATTGTTGGCCAGCTCTTGTAACATTTTCTGATTAATGAAAAATGTGTTTGTCATTACAAACCATTTATTGACTCCCTTTGACTTGCCTCCCCTTTTTTGTAGGTTTTGTGTCCTGCAATCTGCGTATCAGTTAACAGCAAAAGTTCTTGGCTTGAAGTGTTGCTTATCTAGGAACTGTAATAAAATAATTGTTCAAAGCAGGAATGATTCTTTTATCTTGGGTTACTTTCACCTTGAGCAACTTTCTTCTCTTATTCCACTTTTCACTTCTTTACATCTGTTTTTTGGGTTTCAGTTTTGGGGGGTTTTTTTTGTCTGTTTATGCTTCACCTGCCTAAAGAATGTGTGGCACTGGTTTTTCTGCGCTTGTGTGCGTAAATTGCTTCTTGGTGCATCTTGTTTTGCAAGTATGTTACTTACAAGAATCTTATAAATACAGTATTTACAGGCCAACATTGGGGATAATTTGATTTTTTTCTGGAAAATGAATATAGTTTGCCCTCTGAAGAAACTTGGGTGTGTTTTTCCCTTATCTGTGCTTTGCTAGACAATACTGTGGGTATTTCACAGTGAAATATCTTCGGGGTTTTTTTGCAATCAGCATCACAAACACAAATGTATGACTATTTTTACATATTTTTTTCCTGAGTCTTATGCTTATTTCTGAAATAAAGTCCATAGAGGAATAATACCACTTTTCAAAACTAACATCTATTTGCACAACTGAGACTATTAAACATCAGTTATTATATTTCTCTTTATCAATGCAGCTACAGTTTATAAAATTTAGACATTTACTGGTAAAACAACTGAAGATAATGATACTACCATGTCCACAAAAATATTCTTACCTATAAGAAAATCGGAGAGATGATTAAAAAAAAACCCCTACTGTGGAGTTTGATGGGGATAGATATAAGGTGCTGTATAGAAGCACAACTAATGAATTGCCAGAATGCAGAAGGGAAAGCAGTGGGTAAAATAAAACTATGCAGATAATATTTGAGGGATGTGTAAAGCACAGTTTTCTGCAAGACACAATTCCTTCATTATATCTGGGACAATACTTGGATCCATTTGGAAGCACTGTACCTAGAGTTGAGTGACCCACTGAGAAGGGGGAGAGAGAAGGGCAGTGAGACTGGTCAGGTGTAATAAAACATGAACTATCATGATTGAGCTTAAAGAGCTTTTTGAAGAGCTTTAAGAATAGTTTAGACAAACATCTGTGCAGAATGACAGAGCTGCTGCCATTCCTGGTTTGGGATCTAGATGACCCCACCCCTAATTCCAGTGATTTTATGGCATTGCTGTGAACGTAAATCAAAATGCTTCCTTGACTATTCCTGACCTCAGCACTGTACTTTTCACAGCAATAATATTCCCAGTTTCTGACTTACGATAAAACCCGTTCTGTTGCCTGAGCCTTGCAGAACTCCTTCAGGTGCTGGTGGTGAAAGGGTAAGGTAGGGGATGTGTGCATGGGGCACCCATGAGAAAGTGCTCCAGTCCTGCCTGTACCTGCACTTCTGTGCATGACTCCCAGCACTGCAGCACTCTAGGTTTCTTGGGGCTAGTCTTACACAAATACTTGGAGAGATTAGGTGGGCTTAATATGTTTATTGCGTAGAAAAAAAGCAGAAATATGGGTAGTGGATTTGGCAAATGCAATTAAAAATGATCTTTTATATCTTCCTTCCTCTCCCAAACAAAAAACAGTGATACAGGATTTCCTTCAGAAAACGAAGTAGATTATCATTAAGAAACTTCTGCATTTTTTAATCTTTGTTCATTTTTATTTTATTCCTTAATAGAATAAAACTGTTTTCTGAGTCTTGCACTTCTTCTGTTTCCTTACAAGCACCTCAACAAACTTTATAGGTGAATATCACAACGATTTGGAATCTTGCTTTTGATGCTGGTGTTTTTTTGAAACCACAGTTAATTATTCACATAGTGAGGTCAGTTCTGCTGCTTTAATGATGCTAATATGCTTAGTACAATATAGTTCCCTCAGACTGCGGACTAGATGCTGTCTTCACTCATGTAGGTGTGCCATTAGAAGTTACAATTCCTAATCATTCATTGCCACTCCTGAACTTCGGAGCCTCTTTCTCCTGAAACTCCTAATGGAACTGCTCCTGAGAACACTCCCAGCCCCACTTCGTTTGGGTGATCTAAATGAGTTTAAGCAGTAGCCATTTGCTGATACAGCTCAGTTTGACAAAAGCCTGTTAGACTACGTTTATGTAAGCAGGCAGATTTAGGAAATAGTATCTGGCAAAGGAGTACTAATGAGCAGGAAAGGGTTGAGCTGGTGAATGTGTCCTTTTTCACTAACATGAGGTTTAAATGCTTTGTCTGTCTGTTCTACCTTCAGTGTGGCTACAGTGATGCTGATGGTTTTGAGCTGGTACTCATTAAGTTAGTCCTGTAAAGGAAGAAATAAATTAGTACTTCTCTAGCCATTTATATAGTGCTGTAGCTATCATTTAAAAAACTCCACACTTCAAAATTATGTAATCGCTTAAAACAGTGTGTAAACAAAGATTTTAAAGAAGAGTTAAATAACATGATACTAGCTTTGGACATGCAACATTTAGTTGATAATACTTGCTACATTTTCAAAACTGGATTTCAGTATATAATAAATAGATATTTCAGTATATTTTCAGTATATGTGTATAAAATCTATGGCAGATTTGAAGGGCTGCATTTTGATTTGTTTTGGGGGGGGGGTAGTATTTTATTTACCACAATTCAAAAAGAAACTGATTGGTTTAGTGGGGGAGAAGGAATTTATTTTCCCACCCTAGATAATGCCTCTAGAATGTCAAAACTAAATTAATGAAATTTTAGGAACAAAGTGATGTGTTAGAAAAATAGCTTGTATATTTTGTTTAAAGCTCAACATTTTTAAGTATGCCACTGGATAATGGTATATGAAATGCAAAATGTTAAATGTACCTTCTTGTTCATTACTGGTTTTATGGTTTATTTGTTTCTGTGTGCCACTAATTACATGTTGAGCATGAAAAATTGCATAATGAGCTTTAAACTGTCAACAGTAGCTTAGGAAGTGCTTTCTATATGCTTATGCAATATCTTAGGATAAGCTTTAATGGTTTGGAAAACAGTAGAAAACATGAAAGTGCAAACATCATTGTCCTGTCAACATGTCATAATTTTTAAAACATACTGTTAAAAGTTGGAATTTCAAGGGATTTGGACACTATCATTCAGTAGTGCTTCAACAGCAATATTTTTATATATGCATTGAGTCTCATTTCAACATTTAAACTAACTTTATAGTAAGTAAAATAAAATGCTTTCCTGTTTTAATTAAATGGAATTTTATGCTCTTAGGTTAAACCTTTCTGATTTGCTTCTGTGCATCAGCTGTTTATTTGCATTTCTGTTGCAACCACAGTATACATACTGACCTGCTCAGAATTTATGTCATTTGTTACTTTGAAATCTCGTTAAAAATTCTCTTGGAAGTGGCTTACAGTTCCTGAGGCTTGGAATACATTATTAGAGTTTTCAGGGAAAGAGTTTGGAAGATCCAAGTACTGGGAAGCAGCAAGCTATACAGAATAAAATAATTCAGTTTGGGACAAGGAATTATGTTTATTAGCACTTCCATTAAGGTGAAGGTTGGCCTCTTAATAAGGAGGTAAAAACTTAGTGTTGAATCATGAGTTATAGTTTAAAGTAAAAGTTTCTTGGAACTAGGTCTTGCTTTTAGTTTTGTTTTTTAGGAAACTATAAATAAATTATTTCCAATCATAAAGAAGTAAAGCGTGTTTAGCAGCTGCCTGAACCGTATCTTCTAGATGTTGATGTTGAATATCACTGGGTTTTGGGTTGATGTGTCAAACCAGTGCCTTTGAGAGCATTGGAAAATGCTTTGAGAGCATTGGAAAACCCATGAAAACGGGTATGAAGTTTGTGGCAGGGTTCTTGTTTCATACTTGTGACCTAAATAGCTGAATCAGTTTCTACACAGGGATTGAAGGAGAGGGGAATAAAATGAAAAACAAGCTAAGAAATATAGTAAAAGTTCAGGAAAAATACTCAGAAATCTCCAGAGCTCTGATGTGCTGTACTTCTGTAAGAAGGATCAGAAACCAGAGCTTAGGCACATGACCTCAAGCTACTCAATGCAAATGAGGGAGCATATCCTCAGGTTTTTGGCAAAAAGGCTCCCTTGCTGTTCGAAGCATGCTCCCAACTAAATCAGTCTCTGGATGCAGTGCTAACTTTGGCAGTAGAAGAAATGGTTGGATACTCTCTGAAGATTGAAGGCAATGAGGTAAGATATGGCTTAAAATGAGTTGCAAGTGAAGAATCCAAACTGAGTCAGTAATTGAGATTGTGATAGTATTTCATAATAATATAAATTGTTTCTTTCAAGGTTATGACAAGGAAAATAAGTGTATGCACATTATCTTCTCCCTTTTACCTGATGCTGATAAAATGTATTATACCAGGGTGATGAAAATGTTAAATTATTGAAGATACAAGTTTTAATGCTGTATAAAATCTATTTTGCTCTGTTTGCATGTTTTTTCCCATCTGTAGGCTACTCAGAAAGTCAGACTCAGTTCATACAGTGCAGAACTTGTTCTGAAAGTAAAACTATAAATTTTTTTCCTGCATATAAATGAATGTAACTTTATGAATAATGGAGAATGTTTCTTCATGTTTTAATATTGTATATGCAAGATGTTGCTAACTGTAAAGGGCTTGACAGTCTGCTCACTGGATTTGTTCTGGAGAGAAAATTTTGAAGTAGTTAATGCAAAACAAAGCCATTTGTCTAACAAAAACCTGGTTTACATGAAGCTGCGTGCTCTGAACAGATTATTGATTAAATTTGTGTCATTTTATGGAATGACTATGGGTGCTTTGAAATCTCCAAGCCTCATGTTTCCTTCCTAGGTTTTCCTGCTATAGAATATATCTCTTATATGCATATAGAAATTAGGGTTGGTGATGCTTTTTCTTCTGTAATGCTTGGGGGAGAATTTGAAAAAAACTTTGTCTCCTCATATGGAATATCAGCCGTGTACATGCTTAGGAAAAGTTTTTTTGTGGTCTCATTTCTTAAGTGGGAAAAGAGTTAAACTGAAAAATAGATGAGCGTCAGATGTGAGTCCCAAGAGCCGTGGTTTAGAGAACTGAGAATATTTATCTTTGAGGCAAAAATCACTTTTCAATCTGAGTTCTAAATCTAAAATTACATTTTTCTACATACCTCCAGGCAGACCTCTTTATCCTTCTATGTGCTTTTCCTGGTTTAATTTTTCTCTCTTCTGAGAAAAAAGTTTTAAGTTTGCCCAAGAAAGCTATACTTTTTACATAGTTTTAGAATAATGTATCTTCCTAAGGACTGTACTGGTAAAAAACTTTTCAAATCTTCCTTCCTTTTTGTCTTCCATAGAGACTTGCTTTTTTAAGAATTGGTCACTTTTTGTTTGGGGGGGGGGGTAATAACTTGAAATGCAAAGGCTTCCAAGATGATAAAAGATAGGAATAACAGATAAAAAGATAGAATTTGAACCTCTTCTTTTTTTTTTTTAAATGCATCCATACATTTTTAAAAGTTAAAAAGAACAAGCTTTTTAGCTTTTCTTTCTGATAGATTTTTATAGTAATATTTTATAAAACCTTACTGATAGAAACAATTAGATTTTTTTTTTCATTAAATTGAGTTATTTTCATGAAATAACAGAGATTTATGCTAAAGAATCCAAACCAAGGATTAAGACCTCATTTTTTACTCTGGACTGGTATTCAGTAATACTGAGTCCAACAATTTAGAGGATTTACAAATACAGATATAGTTCTGAGTTTGTTTCTCTTGCTAAATAAACTCATAAATATCTGTTTGTACTCCGTGATGCTATACTGATGTTTAAATTCCAATTTGTTGAATAGAATTATTTCTGTATTTATCCAAGGTCTTACTCTTTCTGTCCCCATGCATAAATATCACACAATTGACCATCAAAATGTTTCTCATGGTCCAGAACTTGCCAAGATGTTTAATACATGATGCAGACTGTGTCAAGCCCTTAGTTGTAGTATTCTAAGTTTACGTATATAACTGTTTACGATTTTGTTGCATTTACTAGGTTTGCTGGGATGGGTAATCTTCTTAAGGTCCTTACCAGGGAAATTGAAAACTATCCACATTTTTTCCTGGATTTTGAAAGTAAGTTCAAACAATTACAAGACAATGAGAGAATCTTTTCCCTGACTTAGCAGCGAACTGAGGAAAAACTTTTAAAATCTGATTGCTTGCAGTGTGTATTTTCCAGCACAAACAATCTGTCCAAGTCCTTGTCTCTAAAATCATTTGTTCACTCAGGACTCCTTTTCTCTTCCTTTTCTATTTTTCAGGAACCAAATGGGAAATCTTTTAAAAGTTCTCACTTGCACAGAGCTTGATCAGGGGCCAAATTTTTTCCTTGACTTTGAAAGTGAGCAAAGCTTCTTGCCTGGCTTGCCTTCTTTGCTTATTATTTCCTAATAAATTGCATGTGCTTACGCATCATAAAGCAATTCAAAAGGGATTTGCAAACAAATCAAATTACACTTCAGTTAAATATTGCCTTTTGATATTTATAAAACCATACAAAATTACTTAAATTCATTCTGAGTAGAGGCAGAAAGATAGATATGCAAGTAAAGCCTTACCTTTAATTAATTTCAAAACATTTATGAGCCATTGTTAAATTTACATACGAATGAACTTGGCCTCAGCTTTCTTTAACAAATCAGGGTTAAAAAAAGATTTCTTTATGTTGCTTCCTTGAATGGAAATATATACTGGAAATAAAAAGCTGAAAAAATAAAAGCAGTGAGGGTGGCACTATTTTTGCCTTGTTCAGTGATGATTTAACTGGGTTTATTATAGTTTCTAAAAAGTAGTGAAGTGGTCAAAGTGTATGTGCTTGATTGCATCTCTCTTAATTGCATGGTTATCAGTTTGCAAAACAGTGTTTCACATTCTAATTTCCTTGTCATATCTATATCTGATTCAAAGATATTTCACTTTTGCTGGTTACAGTTTCCCTGCATGTACTTCTAGACATTGTCTTGAAAACTGGTCATCAAATCCTTAAATATGAGTTTAATCTTACTTCACTACTTATGTGAAATGGTTTTTATTTAAAATGCTAACAGTGTGTGATGTTTTGTCTATTAATACCTTTGTTCTAAAAAAAAAACAAAACAAAAAAACCAAAACCAAACCCAGAAAAGTTTTGAGGGAAGCCAGTGTTTTTAAAATAACTTTGAAGCATGGTTTAAAAGAGAATTTCAGGTGATGAGACACACATTTTATCACCTTGAAATAGTTTTCTTGAGTCATTTATTCCTGAAGTATTTTTCTGAAAAATGTTAGTGACATGATACGAGACTGTATGTGTGTATGCACTCTGAAGCACTGGTTCAAAAAGTCATTTAAACACATACTTGCATCTACTGAAATTGTTCAAACATGCTTTCTTGGATGAGAGCTAGAGTGTATGACTATAACTTTGCACACATGTTAATCTTCTCATCTATATCTTATTTACCTCATTATGAAGAATCAGTTTTAAATAATGAAAAAAAGTTAATTGGTTAGTTTGGGTTTAGGAGAAGGTACTGCAAGCCGTGTATCCCTTTTTCTCTTCTGTCTATATCATTTAAGAATTTTATTGTAAACCTGGGATGTCAAACCTTTATCCAAACCACCACGTAATTTTTTTCTATCAAACTTCTGAAGGCTTCAGTAGCGCTCTGTGGCTTTGCCAAGCTATCGTGAAGGTTTTCAGCTGCTCTGAGCCTCCAGGTTTAATCAGCCCCATCATGTCCTGGATGGTAAGAAAGTACTCCTGACCCAGGCTGCAGATTTGACAGGAAACGGGTGGTCTGGTAGTGGGAAGCCTTGGTGGAGTGGAGGTGGTGGTGAGAGGAGAAAACACATGTTTTATTGCCTTGGCAGCAAAGGGGGTTCTTTTGCAAAAGTGCATTGCCAAGCACCCGCTCCCACAGGAGGTGACCAGTGGTTAGTGCAAGCACGTGGCCACGCTAGTCAGGCACATCTACCTAGAGAGGACCAAAACTATCATCTCCAAATTTCAGTGAGTTTGATGCTCCTGAGTGAAAGGTTAAAATGTTTTACTTGTGAAATAAAGTCCTGGAGTTTTTATGGCACAAAATCTGTGTTGTGTCAAAGGGATGTGACTGAAGACACCTGTAGTTATGTTCTTTGGTCTCCTTTAATTAGCCATCGTACAGTGTAAAAAGACGCTCTTAGTGGACATAGGTAAGAGCCTGCTTGCATGCTCACTGGACGTGTGACTTTCTGTGGCCTGAGCTTTCAGTTTGAGTTTGTGGATGAAAATGGTCACTACAGTTGGCCATTCAGAGGATGAGGGGTATGTTGAGTTGATGTGTTTACTGTATTTCATTTGCATCAGCATATTGCTTTCTAGTTTTTGTGCACTTTTTCATTAGCCGTAAGCTGAAATCTCAAAGTAAATCTGTCAGCACTACTTCCAAAATGTTTACAGAGTTTTTGGATTCTCCTGTCCTGTTTTGTTGGGTTTTTTTTGGTTTTTTTTGTTTGTTTGTTTGTTTGTTTTTTCTGGTCTTCATTTGGTACGTATTGTACCTGAAAGGAGGGTGTGTGCATGCTATGCATACAGTGTGCAACACAAACATTGCTTAAAAAAACAGAAACAGCTTTTTTCCTTGTATGCAGGAGTAGAACAAATATAATCTGTCTCCATGCTTCAAAAGTCAGAGGCTTTATGGGCTGATGTTGGTCAGAAGTAATACAAGTCTGTATGTAAAGAAAGTGGGAAAAGGACATTAAGGTGTTAACTTCATTTGATAGTCGATTTAATCTGTGCTGCTCCAAGGAGGTCATCCCATGGGTGATGCTTTGCCACATAGTCTCAGATCCTTACGCTAGAATTGAAATGTACACAGGATTGCACCCATTGTGAATGATAGCTATGTGGGAAAATGAACTTGCTAAGAACTAGCTGTTCAAAAAAACCCCCACCAAACTACCACCTTACCTCTCTCCCCCACCTACTAACTACACTTCCAGTCAGGGCAGGGTGATGTGGATGATGGCATGGTTGGAAGAGCCCCAGCAGTGGCACGTGAATGGGAACAGAAATGCAGGAGAGGATGGCAAGCAGTTGTACAGATTTAGAGATCTTAGGTCAGTCATGAAGCTACACAGTAAGGTCACCATAGTAGGTTTTTATTTTATTGTTTTCCCTTATCCTCCTTAATTAATATACATTTTATAGGCAGTGTGTTGTAAGGATGAGTTGTTCTATACAACAAAAATAAATTTATTTTCCTGTGAATTATTGTTCTCCAGGGCAGAATTCTGTTTTCATGAAAAATTTGAGGAGGACAATCTTGTCTTGCACCTTCTGAAAAATTCCATTATGGTTTTTGTTTGTTTTAAAATACATTTAATTACAAGTTACTTTTCATCAGTTGCATGCTCACTTTTCTTTTACGTATTTTTCACCAACCTGATTTTTTCATATTTAGCCTTAGTCCCTCCAGTGCATCTCTTTTATGCAATTCTTGAAGTCTTGAAAAATGGGCAGGTAGAAACAGAAATGCGTAGAAAAATTAAATTTTTTCACCTAATTCAAAGTTGTGTTTTCTTTCAAATTCTGCCCTTGTGCTATATTTGAAAATGGGAAAGAATCATGAAAGGAGAAGAAGAAGTAAGTTTCAAAATTTCACCTCCCAGTTGTTTGGGGGTTTTTTTTAGATAGCTATTTTAATTTTTCCCTAGAAAAGTTTAGGCTACCAAAAAAATTGTTTAAAATCATCTTTTTTTCTCCCCTCTCCTGCAGCTGTCTATATCATCAGTTGCAATTTTTAGGACACCTTTTACTGTCATTATTCTTCGTTCCAAACTGGGAGCCAAGTTTCATTACTCCATGCTCATACTTGAAAAAGCTTGAATCCAGCTTTAATTTCAGTTAATATTGTATAGCAAAAGCAGTTCTTTATGCTCTCTGGTAATCATTTTAGAGTTAGGCGGTTACTCTGGATCTGTGCAAGGAGAAGCAATCTGAAGAACCATTCAGTCCAGCCTTGAAAGCAAACAGGGACAAATGGGGACTGTGGTAGCTTCAGCGAGTGATATGGAGAATAGCGTTCTCCTATGCAGGTGAAAAAGCCTTTTCTTTGAGGTGAAATGCAAACTATGTGCATTCAGCCAAATTACTCTTTTTTTAAGGTCTGCTGAAAGGTTTACATAAAGAAAAAGAATCTCTTCATTCCCGGAAAGTGAACCATATTGCTGTTTGACACTTGTATCCTGGTGTGGGTATTCTTAATCAAACTGCTACGTATTGGATTTGATTATATACCACTTACTTTAATTCCTTCTTAGCTCTCAACTCGAAAATAATGTTAGGAAGAGTGAGTACATGGCAAGCCTTGAGAGTCTGTGGATTTCAGGGTTTCACAAGCCCATAGGGCAAATTCTCTTGAAACTGATTTTGTCAGTTCAAGAACTGTTTTGTTCTTTAGATGTTGACCTTGTTTAAATTAGTCACAGGTAAATGAATTCTGGGCATTTGAGGCTCTTTCCACAGCAGTTTACGAGTGCTCTTTTTTGCAGAAAATCTATTGTCAAATTACTGCTGCCTGTAGAAGGCCTTGTTCAGGCAAAGTAAACAAATAATTCCACATGAATTCTTGGAAATAATTTGAAGGTTGAGGTAACAATTTGTTTTGAACCTAATAGACTAACGCTTATAGGTTATTGGGAGGAGGTGTCCTTAAGTGACACCTTCAGTCCCATCCTCCTCAGATACAAATACCTTTTATAAGACCAAACTCTCCAACCTTAACCTGAGCAGGTTCCCTTTTTTCCTAAAGGTTAGCTAGGTGGGCTCGTTACCTGATCCTAATTTAATCCCCCTCATCCCCTGAAGAATCAAGGACACTTGCTTTCTAGGATTTCCCCCCACCATCCCCAGAAAGATTCATGCAATTTTCAGTTATTGTTCATGTATGATTAAAAGTGTCTATTATTAGAACATGTCTGGCAGCAGAGCAACTGCCCACTTTTTGCGTAATAGGATATTAATTAATACGCTCACTCCACAGGCGGCAAGGCTGGAGATGTAATCTGTATCCAGCCTGCAGGAGGTTAAACTCTTGTCTCCTGCACTGCAGAGAGTGCCCTAAGCAAGAAGCTACGGCTCAGTCGGAGAAAAGTTGTCCACTCTGTGTCCGCCACGGAGCTGAAGTCTGGCGCTGATATCCCTGGCACAGCACCATGCACATAGCAAGTTATTAGCCATTTAGGGAGCTTCACTTTGTTCTAGCTAGTTTAGAAAGGATGAAATTAAAAAATCCAGTGTAGACTGGATAAGGGTACTGTTTCTACCTCATACTATTACTTTTAAGATATGGAGTATAGCAGGTTCTGATACCCTCTAAAATGCATTATTCCCTGTAGTTGTAATGCCTTTTGTGTTTTCTAAGGACATAAACTAGCCTTTCATCTAATTTTGTCCCAGACTGGAATGGGAAAAATCGTTGTCATGGTGACAAACCTGAAATAGGACTTTAGCATTATACAGTAAAATACATGTGCTGCTCTCTAACTTGCTGTCAGTGGCTGGCAGAATTATTGGCCACCTTCAGCAGTGGACAGGACAAGAAAAGCTGAAAGCAGAGCGTGTAAGACAACTTGTATTACTCACTATTCTTTTGCTAGGCAGTTGAGGCCAGGAGGGTGTGATGTATTTTTGACAAATGCGATTCCACATTCACTGAAATGCAAGCACTAACCAGCTTCAGTGGGAATCCTCTTAATGTGCAGTTTGACTGAAGGTGGAATAAAGTTCTGTGCTTTTGGTCTGCATTTCAGATACAGAAAGGGTGTGTGGGTTGGGAGTACTTCTTTTAGTACTGTCTTGTTATCTCTTCATAAAAATTAATTCCTGAGATATTGTTATAACTGATTTTGTATTGGTAAAGGCTTCATATCCTTTTTGTATTTGATCTTGTCATATGAGTACTAATGTCTTACCTACATAGCAGTTTCTACGGTTTTTCTAATGCACGCTTGGTGAAGAATGAGGTAGACACCTTGCACTGTTAGGGTTTTTTCTGAAACAGATAATAGATATTTTTCTAAGAAAAGAATGATGATTCCACCTTCGCACCCCACCATGCACCTGAAATACTTAATGCATCCACAAATGGATTGTGGTGGGTCCAGCTTTCCCCCTTTTTTAATGAAGTCTGAAGCCCCATCCAAAACATGGAATAGACCATGTGTAAAGATGAAAGAGAGCATTTGTTCATGCAATGAATGAATTTTCATATCCTGTTTTTTTCTGATGGAGCCAATGGAATTACATTTCTCTCCAGAGCTAAATTTTTTGCTTTCTAAATGGAAATTTGCTGTATACGGAAGAGTCAAGCCTGGTCTGACTCTTGAATTAATTTGATAGAGGATTCATTTAGTTGTCGGGTTTAGGGTTCATGTTAGAAACATTTGGGCAAAGGGAGGTGCAAGGGTTTCCTATTTTGTCTTATTAAAGACCGCATACTCTGAATGCTAATCATGAGTACTCTAAAAACTCAGACTTGAAATGCAGTAAGTCCAGTGATTATGGTAACTTATTATGGAGAGGGCTTGCATTCAACATGGATTAGTCAGTGGCTGTGGTTTTATTTATAAATGGGCTCTAAGCTTAAGCATGTGCAGGTTCTCTGGTGGTATGGGGATAAGAGGTGAGCACTGCCAAGCAGCGATTCCTCACTGTGATTCAGGAATGGTATTTTTTTTTACTCAGAACAGAGAAACAAGCTTTGGTATTGTTGGGATAGAAAACCAATTTTAAAAGCCCAAATCTGTTATGAACAAGTCTGTATTCCTTTTAGTTGTTGTTGCCATTATTATTATTGTTGTTGACAGCAAGATGAAATCTTTTTCAAAGTGATCGATTAGAGGTATTTTAGCTGACCATTTTTGGCAAGATCTTCATGTAAAATCCCTTTTGAAACATGACCATGGTCTTACCAGAACATCTGTTTGCATAACATATATTTCATAAGCAAGATGCATGTTTTTTTAAAAAAAGCCTGAATCATCCTCCCTACCTTTATTTTTAAGCTAAACACTTTCAGCATAAATATAAACCGCTTCTGCAAATGCAAGCTAAGCCTGTTGCTGTGTAGCCTTTGCAGCCCTCTTCCTCTCCCTTCCCTTTCTTTCCCTTTTCCACCCACCTACCTTCTCTTACTCCTACTTCCCCCAGTGCTGGGATACTACAGAAAGCTTAATGGGTTTCAAATATTCAACCGTCCCCCAACTCCCAAAAGACGTATTGGGAAAATTTGAAAAAGACTAACAATAAAGGGTGTTACTAAAGGCCATTTTTAAGTCCCAGAGCAGTGTATACTGTTTACATTTCTATTAGGGGGTAATACTTTTTAAAGCGAATAAATTGTAAAAAGTAACATAGAAGTACCTTGTTAACCAACCCATGCTTCAGGTGAGCTGAACATGCAAATTTTACACTCATTAATTGTACTAATAAATTACTTATTCTCTTTTGTGACTTAATATTTGCTGAAAATGTTATTTTAATTAACTTTTGTTTAACTATAAAATATAGATATTGATTTATAGGTGACTCCTACCTTGCCCCTACTCCGTTGTTCTGTGGTATGTAACGGTTTAGCAAGATTACCACTTTCTTCATTAAACTCAGCAGCATTTACTGGTTTTGTTTCTTTATCACAAGGTGCCAGACCCCTTAATGGTGTATACCTGAGATTTCTTGCAGCTTGGGGAAAGAACCAGTCAGTAACACTGTAAACTTAATGTGACTAATAGGTCAGTTGAACTGCCGTGTCCCAGCTGGGATTTTCCTGTTTGGGATAGTTTTTCCCCTTGGTGCTACTTTCCCTTGCTTTTTGAAGGATAGTGGAATTTTTTAGTTACATGAAATATTTTGGATAAAAAACCCAGCTGAGTAAGCCCAGCTTATTCACTTGTTCTGTCTTTTAAACAAGATTAGGGAAAACTTCCAGAATAAAAGGAAAGTCAAATCAGGGTTGTTTCATGTGCCCAGCCACCAGGGACTTAATGGTGATATATAGGAATATGCGAAAGATTTTAAGTACTAGTTGCTTCAGAGCTACAGACATGTAAATCTCAGCCATTTGTGTGTCGTTTGTGCAAGGCCCATGGATAACTTGACACATTTAAACAAATTATCCCAACCTGAAACGTCATGGAGAGAATGCCCGCTCTTTCCGTACTCTCCAAGGTGAACCCATTCATTTGTTTCTAATGGGGGGGTGAGTAAATGAATCACATACTGGTATATGGGTGGAAAACTGTGTCTCATTTCTTAAGGAGAGTGAGAAGACTAAATAGAAGAAGTATTTTTAATATTTCTTGTCTATTAATGTAGAGATGCATACAGTACCTCTTCCTAATCAGTGAGTTTTGAACTGAAGGTATTTCATTGCTTTTAATTCAAACAAGTAGTCCTTAAGTCCTAAGATTCACCTTCAGAATATTTTTTTCTTCCATAAAAATTAAAATTCTATCTTTACAAGAGAATACAAATTGGGGGGGGGGGGGAAGTTGCGTCTCTGTAGGAATCTGCTGGGACAATGTGATTGTTTCTACAAATACTGACTACAATTCTATATATAGGTCACCCATTCTTTAGTCAGTGCCAGTCATCTTTATGTTTTAAAGCAAAAGAAGGCAGATCTCCTCTACCTCATCTAATATGTCAATGTTCTAGGGATAACATTGCTCCCTGGTGTCACACTGCTGTGAAAATCCCATCGGATGGGATTTGAATGGGAGAATTGATCTACTTCCAAATGTCATTTCTCTGAACAATAAAGGTCTACAGGTCACTCCCACTCTGAAAACTGATCATTGACAGCACTGAATTTATTTTAGTAGCAGGAATGCTCTCTGACGTACATAAGAAAAATATTTATTTTTAACAGTACTGTATCTGTGTTTTACAAAAGGAGAAATAAATTACCCTGGTTACGGAAGCCTGGAGGAGAGTCAAAGTGGCATAATACCCCACTGCTCCATCCACTGAAAGGCCTGATTTTATCCCCAAGCTGCAAGAAAAATGAACAATTCTTTGTAATCGAGCTGTGGAGCTCATGAAAGAGAGGGACATTTTTACTAAAGGACTGATGCATTATCCTGTTTTCTAATAACATTGCTCTATGATACTGCTTCACTTTAAGATGCTGCATTTTGAGAAGAGGCATTATGACTCAGAGCATGCAAAACCTGTACTGTTTTTCCTTCCTTGCTATAGAAAGCAGAAACTTGGATGTTAGCAGAATGGCAGTGCAGTATAATTGCATATTTTAAAAAAGCACATCAGAATAGAGTTACACATAGTCAAGCTGGACATAATGTTGTTAAGTAGAGCTGAGTAATCTTGCCATTTGTACTGCAGCTACCTTTTGACTTTTTGCATTTTGCTTTTCTGTTTCTTAGATGCACAGCCCACAGATGGAGAAAGGGAGGTATGGAATCAGATCAGTGCGGTTTTACAAGACTCAGAAAGTATGCTTGCAGACCTTCAGGCTTACAAAGGAGCTGGACAAGAAATTAGAGATGTATGTTTGTTAAAGTTAATGACAGTTCTTTGGAAGCAAAATCAAGCAAAACTTGATGTGTTTCTTGCTTCTGTTCTGTATCCAAGCACATTCTATGAAATGATACAAAAATCTTCATTAAAATTGTATTTAGAGAATATGTTACAGATTATGTGTAACGTTGAATGTAGAGCTCTAATGTGAAATCATTAAATGATGGCTGTTGGAACTTGCTTTAGGTTTACTATTAGTAATTAGTAATTATTTTCCATTTTAAGAAACAGCATTTCATATACCTCGTTTCATATATCTCATGGTAGAAGTCAAAGTTCAGGACATAAAAGAAATAATACTCAGATGTCAGAAATACACTATAAAAAAGTTGAAAATAGTTGTTCTTTTGTGTAAGTGAAATAATGAACCACAGTAAATTATAACCTTACATCCACTTTACAGGCATGCTATTCCATGAAACTGGTCCCAAAGTACAATTCTGAACTGTAACTTAAAATTTTTCTCAGCTGACCAAACTTTTTCCCGCATCAGCTTCGCAGTTACTGTTTAGTGTGACCTGTTGGTTACTTAAGAATCTGAATATGTTGAAGATTTCAAAAGCATCAAAACCTTAAAAAAAGGCTATTTCTGCCATTTCTGCTATTTCATACAAAAGGTTTTACCTGATGCTTCTACAATAGTTTTGCTCCCCAAAGAATACGTTAAAACGTGTTTCTGTATGTCAGTGGTGCATTGGAATGAGTAATTTTAAATCACTATGTTATTGGGGGACAGGAAAGGTGGAAAACATGGCATTTTTGGACTTACTAATTTCCTATTCCTGTGCAATGTAATTTCTCATAATTGTTCTATGTTTTACAATAGTTACTTTCTAAAATAATGTAGTAGAAAAATGCCAAACCACCTTTTGCTTGTTATTCATGTATCACAGTTCTTTATAGTAATATTTTCATTTCAGGCAATACAAAATCCCAATGATATCCAGCTGCAAGAAAAAGCATGGAATTCAGTATGTCCTCTGGTTGTAAGGCTGAAGCGCTTTTATGAGTTTTCACTCAGATTAGGTGAGCCCTGGTTTAGTATGTCTGTTTATTAGGCTACTTTATATATTAAAAAAATAGAAAGCTGCTTCTTCCACAGATATTAAAGGTTTATTATTCTTTCTGCTTGATATCAACAGACATTTAACTGCAATTACATTTGTCAAGGCATATTTTTAATCTTAATTTAATTTCAAAATTTTCATGGTTTGTTAGTTTGTCACTGAAAATAGATCTGTATTATCTAAACAGAGTACAAGCAAAGAATGTGGTAAAACTGTGTATTCTCTCTGGTGCCTGCCACTCTTCAGCACTTCACTGGTCCATATTGTATTAATGCAATTTAAATTTTTTTAATTTGGATCTTTCAGTTTTAAAAAGAATGTAAACCAATAACATTGTGAGACTTTAAAAACAGGGATAACGGGGAGAAGGGGATCAATAAACTCTCTCACAGGGTGAAAATCCAAAGTTGGGCAGGTTTTACACTGACTTTGTCATCCCTACAAGCATCCAAAATGATGTAATTACTCCTTGAATTAGGACTCTGGAAGAGAACCAGTGTGCAAAAATGTATGTATGAAGTGGGAGAGCTCCCAATGCAAGGGAATTCTACAACATCCTGCTTACTAAGTCCTTCACTTTTTGAGTTATGCTAGTAATTATAGCTGCAGGAGCTGAATTACATTGCTATCAGTACCTAAGAGTACACTTTTAGTAACAGAGATGCCAGAATAATCTCTGTACTGAGCTGATGGCTAACTGGGGAAGATGAAAGAGAAAGAGTTGAATATCTGAATGCCAGAAAAATGCTGTCTTTAGAATTTTTGATAGGGAACCCAGATAAAGGGTGATAAAAAAGTGGAAATATCTCAGTGATACAAAATGGAGAGAAAATGGGAGGGCGCCTGAAGAGACAGGTGTCTTTGACTAATGTTTCTCACCTTAGAATAGTAAGAAAAAGCATTTCTATTAGGGCTCTGCATGTTTGGAGGTTTCCTTCCCAATACTTAAAACTTTGTTATAAGGTGGACTGAATAGAATTTTTGCTTCTGATTTTTACTCAGAGAAAGCCCTGCAGAGCTTACTGGAGTCCTTGACGTGCCCACCTTATACTCCAACTCAGCACCTGGAACGGGAACAGGCTCTAGCGAAAGAGTTTGCAGAAATCTTACATTTTACTCTTCGTTTTGATGAACTCAAGGTTAACAAAGTCTTTCAATACATGCTGATTTTCTCTGTGTATTTTGAACCGAAACTGATTATTTCCTTTTTATCTTCCTTGAAGATGAGAAACCCAGCAATTCAGAATGACTTCAGTTATTACAGGCGGACAATAAGTCGCAACAGAATAAACAACATGCATGTAAGTAAATGAAATCTGATCTGCTGTTCACACTGAGGTATTTATCAGTACACATTTATACCATTTGTGGTAATGTTTTTTCTTTTGATACGCTAGCTGTCATGTTCTCTCCTTCACACTGAGAGTTAATCAGCAGTCCGGATGAAGTGATTAGAGTGGAACTATTCATGCAACAATCTGCTTGCTGACATGAGCATATACTGTACCTTTTTCTTGCTGCTGGCAAGATTTTAAAGAGTTTTACTGACTATTTTTTCTCATGTTTTCATCAGCTAGACATTGAGAATGAAGTAAACAATGAAATGGCCAATAGGATGTCCCTGTTTTATGCAGAAGCCACACCAATGCTGAAAACACTCAGTAATGCAACTACACATTTTGTATCAGAAGTAGGTAATGGGGGAGAAAAGGTCTAACACAGACATTCTTGATTTTAATTTTACAAGATGGTTTACTGAACATTGGCTGTTTTTAACCCTTCTAGAACAAAACGTTACCAATTGAAAATACAACGGACTGTCTAAGTACTATGGCTAGTGTATGTAAAGTCATGTTGGAAACACCGTAAGTTTTACCTTAAATCTTGTTTTTCTTGTATGAGAGAATTTGTATTGTATTTTAAGTAGCCATCTGGGATAAACACAGTTTTTTTCCAAATGAATTCCTATATGTTTGCCTTAAGTTATTATCACTTTTGTATACAAAGCATGACCTGGTATTAGAAAGCCTTGCCTCCTATTTTAACCGCTTTATGATATTTTTCATGAATTAGCATTGAGTTTTGTTAGGGAGACTTTACGTGGTCAGTCTGCATTTCATCAGAAGCTTAAAATACAAGTGTAATCTTGTGCTTCAGTGTCTGTGTCTTCTCTAACTAGGGCCATAGGCCAGCTACTGTCTCTTGTTTGCCCATGCTGCTCAGTTATTAGCAAGATTCTGGCTCTTCCAAGTACTGCTTTTGCAAATGATACACAGGGACTATTTTGAGGATCATTTCAGTAGATGTTTTTTGGATGCAGCCGTCTTATTCTGGATATGAGAAGGTTCAGCTATATGGAAACTGTACAACTGTGTTCCTATCTACTAGCATAGATAGAGGCAGTTGGGTTGCTATTGTTTAGGTATGCATGTAGTTGAGTATTTTTGGGGTTAGAGGTCTCTTTGAGTGGGAAACACATACAAGATAGAGTCAAGGTAGTCTTCCCATCTTTGAATTGTTTGTTCATGGTGCCATGTAGGGGGTAGAACTCCTGAGGTTATTGTGTTTGTTTATGAAAATTCTGGAGAAGTGTATGTAGGAGGTGGGACTCATCTCACAATCCCGGGAGATCATAGAAGTAGTGACTGAAAAGTAACCTTATGTGTCAGCTCATTTTTTTGGCAAAAGTAGAGAAACAGAAAGTTGTGAGTCATCTACCAGAAGATTATCTGATAACTTAGTTCTAGTTTTGGGACAATCAAGCATTTTCACATCAAAATGTCTGTAGCCTTTAAAACTGTTCATGTTATGATGCTGTATAAGAATAAAAGTTGAAGTTACTGTAAATTGAGAGGTAGTATAGCACAGATTTTAGAATTTTTAATGATACATTTAGGTGAAAAAATCAAGTTTTATATTGAAAATCAATGAATGACAGACAAATCTATGTATTATCTACTCAAAATAATATTTGTTAGAAAAATGGTGATAATTTCTGGTTTTCTCTGCTGTAGTTCATTTTTCATTTCCTGATGATGGTTTCAAGGATTAGAGCCAATAGGGGCTGTCTTAACTGTGTGTCGTGGTTTAACCCCAGCCAGCAACAAAGCACCATGCAGCCACTTGCTCACTTCCCCCCCCACCCAGTGGGATGGGGGAGACAACTGGGAAAGAAAAAAAAGTAAAACTCGTGGTTTGAGATAAGAACAGTTTAATAGGACAGAAAGGAAAAAAACTATAATAATAACAATAATAAAAATACAATAATAATAATAATAAAAGAATTGGAACATACAAAACAAGTGATGCACAATGCAATTGCTAACGACTCACTGACCAATGCCCAGTTAGTTCCCAAGCACCCCCAGGCCAACTCCCCCCAGTTTTTATACTGGGCATGACGTCACATGGTATGGAATACCCCTTTGGCCAGTTTGGGTCAGCTGCCCTGGCTGTGTCCCCTCCCAACTTCTTGTGCCCCTCCAGCCTTCTTGCTGGCTGGGCATGAGAAGCTGAAAAGTCCTTGACTTAGTCTAAAAATTACTTAGTAACAACTGACAACATCAGTGTGTTATCAACATTCTTCTCATACTAAATCCAAAACATAGCACTATACCAGCTACTAGAAAGAAAATTAACTCTATCCCAGCCAAAACCAGGACACTGTGCCATCCATATTCTTATTTTGGTATTGAAAAGTCAAAGAAACACTTTTTGTTCAGTCCAGTCCTGTTTAGTAGGCTTCCACATTTTAGATGCTCAGTGAACCTGGGTTGTTGAAGTTGCTTGCCTATGGACTTAGAATAGGGAGAGAGAGAGAGCAATGACTATGATCCACCTAGGTGAAGCCCTGAACTTACTAGCTGCTGAAATTAGATCCTACTTAAATGTTAACTGTTTCAAAGTAGGAGTTTAAGCAAAAAGAGTGGCTTTCCGTTGAGGTCCTGATATGTTGTATTTCTAAGATTAAACAGAAGTATGATCAGTCTCCATTATATTTCATGAACTGTGGAAGTCTTCTGTGAAGCCATCGTCATAGACATTTTGCTGAAGTGAGGATCTGAACTGTGAAGGGTTATTAGAAGGGGTTTACATATCTCTATTTGCTTTCTAACCATTCTTCTAAATTGACAAGGCCTTATGCAATTCAAAATTCTTTAAAATTTTACTAAGATGCATCTGCAACCTTAAAATACAGTTTTAGTTCAGATTTCACGTGCTTATAGTCTAGTTTGCAAAATTGACCAGTAAAAAGTCAACTTTATTTCTTTTGTTCTGTTTTCCAGAGAGTACAGGAGTAGATTCACCAGTGAAGAGACCCTTATGTTCTGCATGCGAGTAATGGTGGGAGTTATTATTCTGTATGATCATGTTCATCCTGTGGGAGCTTTCTCAAAGACATCAAAGATTGATGTAAGAGTGACTTTTCTTTAATACTCTGTAGGTTTGAGAATACTAGTCTGCAGCTTTTTTTCAGCACAAGCTTACAGCTTTGTATACATCATTTTAATTACTTTTGAATGGCAACATTTAGAATTTATCTTCACCTGTGTACTTTGTTTGAAATTAAAATAAGGGTCAGTCTTTTGTTCTTTGTATTTTCTTCCAGACACAGATACTCGTTTGTCTTAGCTCTGCTTTCCTGCCAACTGTATGGTTACACTAAAATAATGTTGTATTACACCTACCCTGGAATAAGTTCTATAGTCATAATTGTTTATTAATCATGTACTTTATTTATGCTAAAATGTTCATCTTGGCAGTAGTTCTGTTGTAAATAAGCAGATATTCGACATTCTTTCCCTTTTGTCCGAGATCTGAAGCAGCAGAACTGAAATGTTATTGTTGTAATGCTGATAATGAGCCTTCAGTTGTGGCTTTGCCATGACCAGTGACAGGGAAATGAACCTTATTTTTTCATCTGAGATACTGCAAGCACACACAAAAACGTACTCTTATTTTTGCTACGTGTTTTTTATAAACCTAGATGTCACACGCTACATCTTTCAGTAGAAATCAGCTGTAATTCATGAAAAAAGATGCAAAGTCTTTCCCTTTACAAGAGAGCCTACATCAAAAGAAAAGAAAAAAATATATATGTATTATTGTGCTCCATGACACTGAGTCTTTGTTAGCATTTTTCATCTGCAGATATCAGTATTTTACCACATCCCCTCTTTGACTCTGTTTTACAGAGGGAAAGATATGTCACAAAGAGGTGAACTGATTCGCTCAAGGTCATGCAGCAGATAGAGCCCGGGAATTGAATGCAGACTTCCTGACTGCTAATTCAGTCTCTTGCCTACAGAGACAATCCACAAGTAAAATTTTGATAGGACCAAACATATGATGTGTGTACTTTGTTTCTCACATTTATCCTAAAGCCCTGTAATCTTACAGGAAAGTTAGCTAGATATAAATGGGAGACAGGAGATGTATGACTCAGTTTTTAAAAATGAGTACATGGTCCCAAGTTTTAATTTGCCTAATCAGTTCGATGATTCCTCTCTAATTAAAAAAAAAAAAAAAAAAATTCAGATGATGAGTTTGTTTTACTGTGGAAAACAGTTCTTTTCTCCAAATTAGTCACAAATTAGTCTTGGGAGCCATTTCAAGAGAATGTCAGGGACGGTGGAACAAATTAGCCTTTCCTTATTCTTTCAAGACTGGAGACTGTATTTCAAGCTGTTAATTACAGGCTCCTAGCTTGAACATCCTAACAGCTTCTCTTTTTTGACTGTTTTAGGGATTCTGATTCTAAGAACAATGGAAAAGAATGGTTTGAATTTTTATCCCCTTTGAGTTTGTCTGATCTGATTTCATGGGGCGTGTAAACCTGGACTGAGTGACGTGAATATAGTCCTGAGTTTCTCTAGTTCAGGAAATGTAACTGTGTCACTTCAAAACATGGGCTGCTACCCTGAGAATTTCATCTGATCTGCTACTTGCAAAGCTAGTTTTGTCTTCCTGGTAGAAATGAGCCAAATGAGCAATGATTAGTGACTGTTAGGCTGGTCATGGTGCAGGAGGCTGAGCTACATTTTCCGAATAATTTTTATTGGCAAATACGTGGACCCTGACTTCAATTTCATCAGCCACTTCCATAATAAGGCAGAGTTGCTCTTTAGCTGCAAAGAAAATACTGGCATGTGGATTTAGCACTGTAATGTGACTTGGAAAATTAGAAGGTTCAAATCTTGACACTGCCATATCTTTATCTGTCATTTTAAATAAGATGAAATTAATGTAGACTAATTTCTGGATAGCTATTAGATGTCTTCATAGCAATGGGAAGAAATAGGTACTTCTGGAGCATGATTCATTGCGTATGAGATTATATTCTGAATAGGTTAGAGGAATTTCTTATTTCTCTCTATGGACTAGATAGGGAGTGTATAGTGGGTCAAATGAGTTCTACCTCTGCTTTCTGTGCTTCATTTCCCCTTTTGTAAATTTGGACAGAGTTTCAGTGCGTTTTTTTACAGTCTCCGTGAAGGTGTTCATTCAGTGTGGTGTTTAAAATCAACATCATGGACTCCTTATCTCAGATTAAATTTGTAACCACTAGTTATGAAACAAATCATAAGTTATGACCAGTTAGGTTTACAACTAAAAACTGAATACTGAAAATTACTTCCTTGTATGCAAGCATAAAAATAAAAGTCAAAGTTGAAACATGTCTTCTGATAGTTGCTAACAGCAATGGCATGGAACGATCTTCCAGAATCTCTATTTTTAGCTTATATCAGCTGTTCTTGATATTTTTTTAAGTTGGAATTGGAGAAATCATGTGCAAGTTAAAATACATACACTTGATATATAATTTACTATCTACAAACACTTACTGAAGTAGATGTTTTCTCAAAAGTTAGGTTTTTAACTTAAGATAATTTTTAATAAGCTATAATGCTTTTATTGTGTCATATATAAAGCAGTATTAACACTCAGTAGGAAAAAAACCTGTCTGTCTATGGTGAAATTTCTCCTTGTTTTCAGCTAGTGCAATTCATATATTATTGTTCAATAGTGGCATGCTTCTGTTCCCAGATGAAGGGATGCATAAAAGTTTTAAAGGAACAACCACCTGACACTGTGGAGGGACTTCTGAATGCTCTCAGGTATGTGTGGCATAATTACTCGATTCAGCCTTAACAAATTCCTCTTTGTTTTTCTCCCAGTCTCTTTATATTTAAGACTTTTCACCTTAGAAGCTTAATTTATTAAGAGAATTGTCCTTTCAGGTTTGCCTTCATCACCTGGGGTTTTCTTAAGTAATATTAATTTCTTTCAATTCCATTTCACTTTGATAAGCAATGACTATTAGTATTGGAAGTCATAATGTCCTTCTTCAGAGACACTTACAGTTTGTTTTATCACCTAAAACTTAGCCATCTAAAAGGTAATCAATACTTCAAAAGAAAACGATATATCTGAGCTAAGATTTGTTATATAAAATACCCCAGCAGCTAGAACATTTTAGAGGCAAAGAGTAGAATTTCTCAAATCCTTGATACTTCCCTTCTCTCTTTCCCTTTTAATAAGACTTTTTTTTTTTAATTTTGCTAAATTATACAACTTCAAGAAAACAGCAACCTAAATCGCAATCTTGTAGCTAAGTGTTTAAGGTGCTGTCTTGGGAAGCAAGACACAATGGTCTGACACTTCTCTGAAGCTGAGAAGGTAGTCTTAGTACCAAGTTTTTCAGAACTGTATTGAAATCTCTAGCTTGGATAGAGTGAGAACTACAGCCATAACCACCTCCATATTTGCTTATCATGTCTTTTGAATTAAAATCGCTGTGGAGTTAAATCCTACAGGTATCAGGTGTGTTTTGAGTTTATGTGATAATCAATCTCCCTATGAACATAAGCATTGGAGAATGTTTGGGGTTACATGGAAAAAAACACACTAAAGCTCTTCTGTCCTCCCAGGACATTTAAGAAAGCTGCTTAAAATTAGGTTTATAGATTATGCCAAAATCTAGATTCCTAAGTCCTTTTAGTATCTACCCTATTTCTATGTCTTTGCATGATTTTTACTTCTTTGGAGGCTTTTAACTGGAAAAAAAGATAATTTTGGCCCAAAATGGTGACAATGTCATAGACAGATGGCAAACAGTATTTTAGCCAGGATGTAGCCACAGTTCTCCATTATTAACAGGGAATAATTTATTGCAAGGGGTATTTATAAGATAAAGAGCACCAGACTATTACCAGTTAAATTCCAGTGATCCGTGACTAGAGGAACATGTAAGTTCCTCCTTTGTGTAATTGAACTGCAGTGATTTCAAAAACAGGCACTGAAGTTTTCAGACTTTTCTAATCCCTGTTCATTTCATAAAGTATTGTTTTAACTTGTACTTTCTAGGTTCACTACAAAACACCTGAATGATGAATCTACTTCAAAACAAATTCGAGCTATGCTGCAGTAGTATCCTGAGACAAGTAGATGTTTGTATTGATCACAGAAGATGTGTATGTTTACATAATTTAATACGGTTTGATGTTAATACTTGTGTGTATTTACATAACCATTTTCTTCACATTGCTAAAATACATAAATCTGTTCATAACCTGACTGACTTTATATAGTGCAGCCTAAGTTTTTATGCTAGCCTTTATCTTTTGACTTTTAAAATACTTTTTTACTTAGATACTTCAGCTATGACAGTTTATCTGTGCATTTTAATCTTTAAACATCTTCTCTATCAGAGAAGTAAGTAGTAGTGAAGACAAAATGGAAATCAAATAAACTGAAATGTCAAAGATACCACAGAAAAGGAACTTTAAATAAGGAGAAAGTTAGTGTAAGAGAAAGTAAAGTTCACTGGATATGTTTTAAGAACATGTGCACAGTTTTGTAGTCAGTTAGTTTTAGGATCTCCTCAGACTTGTATGAATAGGAGAATAGCTGAAAGTCATCACTCTCATAAAATACGTTGTCTTTCCTGTAATAAGTGGAGATCCACCTAATTTTAAGGATTATGTGCTGGCTGACATCCAAAAAGGTATTGCAAAGAGGTCATTTTACCTTATTAAGTATAACCTGTACCTTTCAACAATTGAGGAAATTAATGTCCTTTTTCAGATTCAATATAAATAAACAGAAAATGTGTTTTAAGACAATTGCTAGATTTTGAAAATTCTATATAATGTTATTAGATTTAGAAAGGAAAGGGAATATACTAATGCCTTGACTTAACTAGAAAGGGTTTGTCAATGTAAATACATCACGATGAACATTATCTCTCAGACAGCTCTACCCAGTAAGTAATTTTTTTGCTGATATAAACTGGTATAAAGCAGAACACACTTCTGTAGCAGCAAAATTCCCTAGTGTCAAACTGGCCTCATCAAACTAGGGATGATATAAATAAGTTTTAAGAGCTGAGCTGTTCTTAGGCACTCCATCAGGTTCCTTGATAGTATTATTCATTAGATGATTCAGAGTCAACACAGAAATATATATCAGCTGACTGCTCTTCCTTTGTTTTTGAGATGTGATTGATGCTTGAAGGAGTTGAGTTCCTTGCTGAGTTGTTTGTTCTTACTTTCTAGTAATTTTTCCAGTAAATGGAATAGAAGTACTTTGCCAAAAGCAGCAAAGTGCTCATGCTCTGTTAAGTGTGTCTTCTGGGTGGTCTGCAGTTGCTGTACATATTCTTGCAGAGGTCATGTTCTGAGAATGTGTTCAATTTTGTGTACTTTGCTTGCATGTATGTGTGAAAACTCCAGTGCTTGTGCACAGATTCAGATTTGTATTTGCTTATTCCTGTGTACGTAAATCAGAGTTTATGTGCTCTCACTGGAATTTTCATGCATATCACTTCTAAAAACATTACCTTAAGACTTTGAAGATGCATTTGGTCTGCTGAAATTTGGCTGCGCTGTGACAAATTGAGTCATTGAACTCAGTCCTTAAACAGTCTTAATATCCTAAGTTCTTTGGAGTAGGGATTGCTTTAGAGTTTATTTCTGAGCAGAACGACCACTGTGAGGTTTCTCAAGCCTGATCAGAACCCACAGGCACCAATGTTACACGTGTCGTGGTACTGGACAGCACCGCAACTCCAGTGTTCATGTCACACATCTGCAGTTGTAGCAGCAGATCACTATGTTGTTGTCAGGAACAGAATTGGAAATCACGCTAGTTTTTTTTCTTTTCCTGGAAGCAGTGATCACATTGCTTTTTCACAGTAGTAAATCCACTGTTTACAGCTCCATTTTTAATGGGCGACATTTAAAAATGTATATTAGGAAAAATCCTGCTGTGTTCAGAGTCACTTCCAGTTAGGTAAATCTAGGTGGATAACAGGTCATTCTGTTGAGCTTTGGTAACTGAAGTTAATACACACTTACCTGCAATTATTTGTCAAACAATGAAGTCTTATCTTTAAGTAGCCCAGAGGAAAGCTATTTGTCACTTGTATAATAAAAATGTAAACCTTAAAGCATTCCGTGAGTTGTCATGTGCTGTTTGCCGAAGTCACTGAATTTCTTTGCCTGCTTTGATGTTTTTGTACAGAAGTTTGTTTCAAATAATAAAAAGTTTGGTACAGTAAGCACTGGGATTGTCTATATTTAGAGACAACATAAACAGGTTGAGAAATATCTCATTTGAAGTTTTGGATCTGAGATATAGTAGGCTTACCTTTATATATATAGTTTATAGTTTATTTAAAAAGCATTTAAAATGTTTCACTTGTATGCCACAACAATATAACCTCATGTCACTTAAACAATTCCTGGCTTTTTCTGACAATTCTTGGCACTTGTCTGTCGTCTTGACCAGAGGAAATTGTTGATACTTCTTTACAGAGTAGAGGGCATGAATCCCTTCTGTGGCTTTTATATCTTCACATTAGTCATCCTAGGCTATGGTGGCCATCTCGGGTTGCATTTATAATCAGTAAGGTCACCAGAGGATGATTCATTTAATCTTAAGATAAGTGCAAATTAATTGCTCTTGGAAGAAGAGCTATATAGATTAATGGTTAAAGTTATTGATCTCCATTTTGTCAGTGTTTCTTCTTATTTTGGCTCATCATTATGTAAGAATACATGTTTGTATTATGATAAATATTTAAGCCTCATAATGACAGCATTTCAGAATGTGCATAAATGAGTGTGACTAGTTTGGGTCAAAACAGCCCTAAAAAAAATTGCTTGTTTTGTGGTAGAAGAAAATATTATTTTAGGGTGTTATAAACTTGAAAGACTAGAATATGCTGCTGCAAACAAATGAATGGGTTTGAAACGTAATTTATGACTTCTAAGCTTTCTGCTGCTACTAAGTGGCTGTCATGAAGGATAGTTACTAAGATTATATTTACTGGTATGTGATAGACCACATCACTCAGATAAACTATGTAATGTTTTTCATGTCTACTAAAATTTACAAAGCAACAAAAAGTCTTCTCTGTGTTGCTTTCTGTGTTGTATTTCAGTTAAATTTAAACTGGAAGACATAAGTAGTATGTAAGATAATTTGTGTTCTTACATTTACTCTGAATTAAAGTAGGATATAATTTCTTGATATCAAATGATCTCTCTTCCCCCTTCCCCATTTACTTCTTGAGAAGTTTAATGGAATCAGTATATTCCTACAAAAATACAGTGCCAGTTAGGTGGATGCACATTTGGGAAATACTGCATCATTTTTTCATGCCACATCTGGTTTTGGCCAGAACCGGTACAGATTCTTGCCTGTCCAGTTCTCAGTCTGTCAAGGTCCCTCTGAATGGCAGCACAACCATCTGGTGTATCAACAGCTCCTCTCAGTTTTGTATCATCTGCAAAATTCCTGAGCGTGCATTCTGTCCCACCCTCTGGGTCATTAATGAAGATGTTAAACAGTATTGGTCCCAGTATCAGCCACTGGGGTACGCCACTAGTGACTGGCCTTTAGGTGGATTTTGTGCTGCTAATCACAACCCCTTTGAGCCTGGCAGTTCAGCCAGTTCTCAATATACCTCACTGTCTGTTTATGTCATCCATATTTCATCAGGTTGTCTATGAGGATGTTATGGGAGGCAGTGTCAAAAGCCTTGCTAAAGTCAAGATAAATAAGCCTTCAGGGACATCAGCCAGTTCTCTCAGCATTTGTGGTGCATCCCATCAGGTCCCATAGACTCGTGTATGTCCAGTTTGTTTAAATGTTCCCTAACCTGATCCTTCTCCACCAAGAGTAAGTCTTCCTTGCTCCAGCCTTTCTCTCTGGTCTTAGGGGCCTGGGATTCCTTGAAGGCAAATCCTACCATTAAAGGCTGAGGCGAAGAAGGCACTGAGTTCCTTGACTTTCTCTGCGTTGTCACCAGGTCCTATACCCCAATTAGCAGCAGGCACACATTTTCCATAGCTTTCCTGTTGCTGCTGATATACCTGTAGAAGCCTTTTTTGTTGGCCTTCACATCCTTCACCAAATTTAACTTCAGAAGAGCTTTGGCTTTCCTAACCCCAACCACTCATGCTCAGACAGTGTCTTTATATTCTTCCCGGGTCTCTTGTCCCTGCTCCCACTTCCCACATGCTGCCTCTTTATGTTTGAGTTGAGTCAGGGGCTCCGTGTTCATCCATGCAGGCCTCCTGCCATCTTTGCTTGGTTTCGTGTTTATCAGAAAGGACCGTTCTTGAGCTTGGAGGAGGTGATCCTTGAAAATGATCCAGCTCTGCTGGGCTCTTCTTCTCTCCAGGCCTGTATCCCATGCAATTCTTCCAACCAGATCCCTGAACAAGTCAAATTAAAATTCCCAAATCTTTCCTGTAAATCATCTTGTGGTTGTATAGTCAGGAATATGCTTTTAAAATTGCGTGTGTTCTAGGACTGTTAGAAGTGCACGATTCTATGAACATCAAAAGTTAAGAAATACAAAATCTGGCATATTCTAAAGTTTGTTAATAGTTGCAAATAGTTGGCAGAGATGGTTTTTTGTGGGTTTTTTTTTTCTTTAAAAAGTAGGACACTAATTACTATTCTCTTACTTCAGAGGAGTTGTCTAATGCAAGATTACAGAATCTGTGAATTCATACCGTGAAGCAGTGGTAGATAACACAATGGAAGCCAGTGAGCTGAAACAGTGACATGAATTTGATTTGCCAGTAGGAGAATAAAACCATTTTGGTTAAAAATCCAATATAGCAGATCTAGTATTTTAAGTTAGTAGTCTGTAAATGCTTCCTGCTACAGACTAATAAAGATGAATTCGTGACTGGTACACAATCCAAATTCTGCAAACACAGAATTCTCTTTCACACCAATTTGAGACAAATGTAACTCAATTGATTTCAGTAGAGCTGTTTTTGATTGACATGGCTGTAAGCAATACCCTTTGTCTTTTCTCTGTTGTGGCCTTTGACCTAAGTTGCTTATTACTGAGCAAATTGAGTCTTCTGCTGCTGCAGATCAATGATGTAACATGATAATCTTGCAGAGATCTCTTGCCCTTGACTACTTTGAAATTAAAACTAAAATGAGCAGTGCAGTAGGTGTTCTAGAAAATCGATAAGTATATAGTTAAAAAGTAGACCAACCAAGTGCTAATCCCTAGTTTAAGAGGAAGATATATCACGATTTTTCAATAGATCTTAATTTGGGGTCCAGCTGGATTTAATACAACTCTCTTGTCTTGGGTATTTGGGCTGTTGACAATTAAATATGTAGGCTTGGGTATTAAGAATTTGACGTACCTCTTGACATTTTAAAATTGCTAACAGAACTTAAAGGTTAAAATATTTGTATGTGGCTTGGATCAAAATTGCTGTTACAGTGATTGTTCTCTTTCATGATTCTGCATCCACTTCAGTGAAATCCTAGGGTTCAAAGAAATTTCCCATGGATTTTAGTAATGTGTCAAACAGCTCTTTCTTACTGCCTTGAAAATTGTGGAAGAGTTTGTCCATCTTCTCTAGACACACAAAGAAGTTGGAAGAGGACAGTGGAAGATGATCAACCTCAACTGGTTTAGATATTCCATAATGACACAAGGATAAAGCAGGAGACTTGACATGGATGCAGTCCCCGTGCAGTTCAGAAACTACCCTGTCCGGTGGGTTGTGTGACGTGGCAATGTCTGAAGGTCAAATCATGTTAGATGTACAGAGAACTTCTGAAGGGCTTTGACCAGGAAAGTTTTCTACCCAAACTGAAGAATCTTGTCTCTTTACAGACATGATTTTAGGATGCCATGGTAGGAGGAAGCTTAAGCTCTTACTAACCTTACGTCCCTTTCTGTGGCAGCAGCACAGGACTGTGCAGAGCCTGTTTCCACTCCAGTGGCTGCTTAAGAGCCCACCTCAGGCTGTAACCTCTGCTCTTTGATGCTTGGCTTTATCGAGTAATGTAAAGCAGTGTGTGAGAGAATGCGAGGTGGCTCACCTTAGCTCACCTGTATGCAGCCTCCATCTGCCTTCTGCTCTTGTAAACAGTTTTCTCAGTGAATTCAGAGAGATGGGAACTGAACCTCATTTTGGTAACATTTATGAGTAGGTTATTGGAAAAAAGTGATCTTACACTGGTTTTTCAACAGTATTAATGTTTGACAATTTCAGATATATTTCTAAATTGAATGCTATGGGTTTATATGATTTTAATTTTTTTCCACAGGAACTTTCTATGTGTTTCCTATTTGTGTCTTTATAAACTCATAATAAAAAAATGTCTGATAGTGAAATATGGTAGTTCTATGGTCTTTTGTGTTTGATTTAGTTTAGGGTGGCTGGGGAAAAAAAAAGTTAAAATCCATTTAATGTCTTTTTTTTTTTTCTTTTCTTTTTTTTTGTATTGCATCCAAGGCTGTGATTAATTACAGGCACTTTAACTATTAAACTCAGACTTAAATAGCATGCAGCATCAGAGCTCAAAGGCTCTTTAATAGAAACCTTCCCAAACAACATTCCTTACAGTGGACTTGAATTAGGTTTCTTGGAGCAACTTCACCGAACAGGGATACATGGTCCTAGTTACTAAGATACTGAATATATCAATATAAGACTGAACCAGGTATTACGTCTCTATGAAAATTTTTAATTTGGAGAAAGAAAAGTTGTGTTATTTAGCCAACCTAATTAAAGGAATTTTGTGGAGGTTTGTTATGTGTATCAGATGAAATGTACATTTGGATTACGCATACTCAGGTATATGTTCATAATAATATCTATGATATTTATACAACGAAAGATTATTTGTAACCACTGACTTAGCCAATTCTTTGCAGCTGTGTTTTAAAACTACAAGGTGAATGCCACATTTGTTTTACACAGCCTATCAAAGTGACATTTGCCTTATTAAATTTGGAAGCTTAAAAAGCTAATGAAGATTCCTTTTGTTCAGTGGTTTCTCATTCACATTGAGACCCACTATTCTGATTATATGTTGTGTAACTGTAATTACTTTAATTGAGATATGCCAATAAGACCATTTTTTTTCTTTATTTTTGTTATTCATGATTAATGGGCCAGAATTTTAAATAATACAATCCAGTGTAGGTTAAATGAAGTCAGCGGAAGTACTCAAATCCATGCTATCTAAAAATTAGTTTAAATTATTTTGTTGAAAAATATTACTTCTGAGACAAGATTATTTTTCAAACAAGTTATCAGTAGTCCTTATTAATATATGTATTTTCCAAATAGAAACTGGGGGTTTACTGTTATAGATATTACGTTACCTGAGTATGCAAGGAGTTTGAATCAAGAGGCACAGTGTAACTGAGCTGAGAAAAGACAGAACAGTTTTGGTAGAGTTTGACACAGGTGTCCAAGCCACTGATCACTGTTCACATTGGAAAGTTTGAGATTCCTCAGTTCTTTCATACTTGTAAAATTAAAAAAAAAAAAAAAAAAAGTCTGTCCTCTTTGACCCCAAGAACAATTTGAAATGCCATGCTTAATAAAAATCAGCCCATAAACACTAACAAGCAAACATTTGTGGTTTTTAGCTCTGAGAGGTACAGGCTTCAATTTAATTCAGATTATTTTCATGCCAGATAGTAGTGGGACCAGTTCTGTGTAAAACAAAAGGCCCATGAAATAGCAGGGTTTTGCCCTCGTGGAAAGTCAGTCTGGGATTTTGTGCGTATTTGGAAAGTTCATTTCTCCTAGGGTGTTCATTCAATTGTATCATAATTGTATTAGAAACTTCTGCTGGAAGAATTGTCTGCGACATCTTTTATTAACTTCATGGGTCAAGAAGCATAAAAATGAAAGATAGCATTCTAGACTTAGCAGTGACGGGTCATTTACCTCCCTGATCTTGAAAGCAGAATGAAAATAATTCATGGTCAGAGTACTGGCATCAAAGCTTCTAAAAGGACATCCTCTCGCCTTCTTTTTAATGGCATTAAATTTTTAATTTTTTTTATCATCTCTTTTCAAAATTAGAAAATATATTTTTGCCTCCACTTGAAGCAGATGAATTCTTCCACAGTTTTGTTCATTTTGACCTGATGCGCTGTTTGAAGCATAGACTTTTGAGTCCTGCCTGCCACAGACATCCTGAAAATACAGGTGGCAGGTGTTACAACCTTAATTTTCATTTGACATTTCAAGAGACACCACTTGCAACAGCCATGGGCTTTGCCTGAGGTAGCAAATTATGTCTTCCTATGTGCAGTCCTCCAAAGACTATGGAGAGACAGAATGCTAAAGACCCTCATTCTTTCTTCGACTTGTATGTTAGGGTGGACTGAATCACCCCCAGAAATGATTCTGTCTCTCCACTGCGGACTATGGAGATCCTGGATTATTACCTTGGACGAAATGCCAACTCCTACACTGATCCTCAGGAGAGGCAACTAAGCATCTGTTCCCAGTAACTGAAATTTTTTGCTTTGAGCAGTGTCTAGTGCTGTGTCTGTGCTGGGGTTTCTGCAACTGCAAAAAAGAGGCAACACAAGTAGCAATATAAATAAATGACTTGGTTTTCATTCTCATTTAGTTTATCTTTGAGGATCTGATTCAAAGCCTGTTCAAGTCATTAGCCTTCAAATTGCCAAGCTGAAAACAAACCAAAAAAAAACCCCAAACAAAACCTCTTCATTCTTACAAGTTGTAACTTTTTCTTCATGCATGCTAACAAATCACCTTTTCTGTCTAGTAGCGCTCCGGTACCTGACAGCATCACCAGCGATGCTAATTTCCACAACAGGGTTCAGCAGTTCAACCTTACTGGGTTACTAGGAACTCCTTTTGACTTACTCTCTCTGGTCTCTTCCATCTGTATCCACTTTGAATAGACATCTTCTAAATTCTGTGTTTTAAGACACGTTACTTTACATTTGCCAAAACTTGAGTTTCATGCTCTGCCACAGTAGTGGAGATTTACCCAAAATTTCCTTAGTAACGTCTGGGTGTGAACCTGCAAACTCATTGTATGTTGTAATTACAAGAATCTTCACAGTTATCTTTTATTACCATAAATAATTGTTCAACTGGAAATATTTAGCAGATACTCAAAGAAAGCATTTACATCAGCAACAGTATGCAAAACCTGATAAAATCACAGAGCTGTTTTTTCACATATTCTAAAAAAAGCCTCTACTTACAAACTGCAGCATTTACTAAAATTAAAGAACAAATAAACACTAAATAATATATATTTATACTATTATATTCTGGGGGTTTGCTTGCATTTTAAAATAAATGTCCTCACCATTTTATACCCATTATTGTGTTTGTTTTCTTTGAGATATAAGGAGTGTTTGCTGATAGGATGGGGTCTAAGTGTGGATTCTAGACCACACAGAGGAAAGATCTGCTCCTGAAACCACTCCAGAAGTTTTGCTCATCCAAGCAAAGAAAAATAAACATTCACCTCAGCTGGAGATCTCGGCATCAGAACAAACCACTGTTCAGTAACAGCTTTCAAAGACGTGTTGATATTTTGCATTTGAATCCATTGAAGAAAATTAAAAACTACTGATGGACAAACAACTAACATAAAAGAATTCAAATTTAAGTTGAGCTTCAACTTGAACTACGTTCAGCAGAAAGACTGCGTGAATCTTGGCTGACTTTATACCAGGTTTAAACTGACTTTTAATGATTTTAGTTTATTTCAAAGACAGATCAAAAGCAAGTAAAGTTATAGCTCTTTCTCATTTAAAGTGTATTGTGATGATATGAGTGAGAATTTGTGTAAGTAAAATTGAGGGACTGGGTCATTTACCAAGACTGAATTTGCTTTCATTGTTTGTATTTTTTCCCTGAGTTAGACTTGGTTACTATAAACTGTTTTGACCTGCAAACATTCTAACAATCATGGGCAAGAAAGTCTACTGGCATAACCCTATTAATGTATGTGTTCCAGATATAAAAAATAGCTTTTTATCACAGATATGGTATGTTGCATGAAGCAGAAGTCTGTAATGCTCTATTTATACATCATGAAGTGCAAGACAGCATAGGGAAGGACAGAATTTGGCCCTTAGTTTAATCTTATTAGGCATTTTAATTTTTCTTGGTTTTCACTGTGAGGCAGATTTCTCCTTTATTACCAGAGCTACTCTGGCAACTTTTTTTTTCCTGTACTTGTATTTCATAGAATTTTTTTTACTCCTAGTCAGATCTGCTTTTGTCTTATAGGGGAAGAAAATTAAAAGACCAGTCTGTTATCTCACATTTCAGTTAAGTCTAACATATATTTGCTTAGGGGTAAAAAAGGTTGAAGAAAAAAGGGAAATGTCAAAAATGAATAATAAATGGCGTATAAACAGAAGCAGATTTTCTGTGATATGTTACCCCTGATAAACTTGATAATGTTTCCCAAATGTGTTGCCTTGGTTCAGATCCAAATCTACTGGTCAGGTTTTATGTGCTATTTTTAATTTTACTGCTTAAAAAACTTTACATCATCTTGTAGGAATTCCCTCCTACTGCATAGCTGTATCTAGTTATTTGTAGGTTAAAATTCATCTTAATATAGATTCATATAAAACATGTGTTACCACAGAGGCAGCAAAAAGACAGATCTGGGTGGGTAAAACAAGCTGGATTTGCAAGGAAACTCTTTTTTCTTTTTAATGAAATATGTTTTCCTTTGAGGTCACTGCGCTGTTTGATATTGTAGACTCCAAGGTCTTTCCATTCAGTAAACTTTCCTTGCCCTTTAAACAGTGAAATAGAACGTGAGAGGCGAATACAAACAACTAGGGACAGGGGGACCTGAAAATATTTAGGATCCACAAAAAGCCTCTAGAACTCGGCAATGAAACCAAGAGGTACTTCAAAGCAATTCAGCTCTTTGGAATACTTAAAACCAGATACTATCTCCCGTAGGTACTGCTGCACTGACTTAGTGGAGTGACTCTAGATTGATATTAGTGGAGATATTTGTAGAGAAAGAATCTTTCTCAACATAAAATATTAAAGATATGGAAGCATTAAAATGGACTGAGAAAAGAATGATGCTTCCAATGGCACGTAGCACTGACAATACTGGTAGGAGAAAACGCAGCCCTAGTAATAGAAAAGCTTTGCAGTGTTGCTTGCTGATCAGTCCGTTAGGTAGTGTTTTTTCACCATTATCCCACAGCAAGTAGTAGATATGCTGCAAATAATATCCTTAAATATCGAGTTCATGCTTCAGTGCCCCAGCCTTAGCTAAATTCAGTATTTTGGAGTAGGTTGGGCCTGATGAACTTCATCATAAGGTGTTTGATGAACTGGCTTAGTACAGACTGTAGTTGCACGTGGTTACTTCTAAAGGGGAGGTGAGGCAAGTGCCTGCCCTTAAAAATCAGGAAGGGGTGTGAAAATAAGAGCCCAGTAAGGTACCGGGTCATGTCAGACCATGTCAAAGCAGTATAGTTTCCTTAATAGAGAGGAAGAAGTAGCAGGGGAGAAGCAGCAATATGAAGTCATTTGCCTCCGTGAGGCTTTTGATAGTACCCCACGCTGATTGCCTGTAAGGAGCTGAAGAAATGTGGTCTAGATAGATCTGTTAGAGGGTGAATAAAAGCCGTTTCTGGAATGCAGACACTCCAGCTGTCCCACTGCATGGGGCCAGGGCACGGGTGTAAGCGCCGAGAGTGTCTCGGTGCCTGGCATGCTTCAGTCCCAGCCCACAGCCCCGTAGCCGAGAAGGTCCTCCTGCAGCTCGAGGCTTTGCTCCATCAGTTGTGACAGTGCTGGTTTGGAGGCAGAGAAAGAATAAGGGTATGGTTGTAGCCAGATCATGCCAGTCAGCCCACCAGCCAGAAACTAGACCCGTTCAATTTATTAGTAGTGACGTAGCCTTTTCACGTAGGCACTCTGAATCTCACTCCAGAGAACTGTGGTTCAAGAAGACAGAGATGTTGGGTGGGGAAAAAAAATGGTTCATCAGACATTTGGTTTGTATTACATTATACCTCTTCTGTAGTTATGCCTTTAAACAAACGCCAGAATACGTTCATTTGTATCAAGGAAAATGTTCAATTTTATTAAGTGTTATTACGTAAAACTGTAGCCAGCGGATGAAGTACAAATTCTGCCATGAGGTCTAAAATATGAGGGACTTACATGTCATCTCATCCCCTGCTGAAACACCATAATTGATTACAAACGTAAGAATTTATCCAGATTGAAATACTAACATTCTAACAATAATATTTTTAAAGCTTCAATGGAAATTAATTGATATGATACCGTCGTGCTGGTTTTCACTAGGAAAGCCACGTTTTTGCCTTTGTTTACCAGTTCATATAACAGGGATAATTATGCAAGGCTAGATCATTTAATCAGTGGGTTAACAGGGCTTGCATGAGTACACTGGAGACAGAGAGATTACATTTGTTTTTCTTCCTTATTTGAGTGCCCTTTAAAAGTGGTTTGCTAAAGCCATGAATTAAAATTAATTTACTCTGAGAAAGGTGAAGTGTGGCATAATTGAATATGGGTAAAATGTTACTCTCGCTCTCTTATTGCTGCTATATAATTATTATCAGCAGATAGTCAAAATAAGTAAGAAAAGAACAAAAGAAAATCTAATAGTTACAGTGATGGATTTAATAACCATGGGTGCCAAACAAGAGCTGAATTTTGCGAACCGTTCTTTATCTCGGCTCCACCACTCCTTGATCCTCCCTGGCGAAGACCTTTCTCTCTTTTCAGCATGAGCTGTTGAGCACAATGTTTTGGAAGCAAACTTAAATCCAGTATTACACGTTCCATGTTTTCTTTGTTTTTTGGTTTTTTTTTATATGCCTGTAGAGCAAAACCAGGGGTGTGTGAGTTACTGCTGACAGAGGCTAAATGGTGAGCCACGGCCTTCCCCACCCTGCGGTTCACGTTGCTGCCAGCAGCCGAGGGTCTCGGGATCTGTTTGGAGAAGCTCCCGGTCCCCGGCCGGGGCTGATGTAAGGGCGCGTTCCTGCGGGCTGCAGGCTGCAGGCTGGTTTGAGAGAGAGACTGTTCCTGTGCTGAGAGGTGGGAGTCTGAGCTCTGCGACATCCTGCAAAGAGGCCAAAGAAAGAAGCAGGACACAGCAGCAGTAAGGCTAAAAAGAGAAAAATGGGCTGTGTATTGGGGGTGGGGGGAGAAGACAGCCAAAACACAAAAAGCCTTCTGAGTGAGTTGGAAGACGGAACAATACAGCTTTATGCAAACCACGCTCCGTGGAGAATGATGTGTGTGCAGCTCAGAAAAAGGGTTTCCTCACTCAGACGCCTATGTAAACACAGCTTAGGAGCCTGAGTTTCTTCTTTTGCGCATTGTTTATATTCTAGTGTAATTCCATCAGTTTAAATGACATCAGAAGGTAATTCTTCAAAAAAAAGAAATAGCTTTCCTTTAATCTAAATGCTAGGAAAATAAATTATTATCCCTCTGGTAAAAGCCCAAGAAAAGAAATCTCACGTTAGACATACATAATACTGCTTCATTCATAGTGGGAAGGTAACGAGGGCAATGTAGGAAACTATATAGGCCTTGTACCCTGTTGATAGAAGGGCACAGGTACATCTTTGAGGTGCCTGTCTATAAAAGCAAATTAATATAAAGCCTAAATATAAGCGAGAATGATACCTGGAGAAGGCAGCTGAGAGCTCTGGTGAGCTGAGCCCTTCCACAAGGTTTCCACCTGAGTAAGGGCTACCTGAAGACTGAGGAAAGACCTCAGCGTTGGGTTTAACTGTGGACATGCAACATGAGAGACATGAAGCCTTCTAACCATACTGTTTAGGTTGTGATTTTCGCTTGTGAGAGCAAATTTTTTCTCTCCTGCCTTGTTTGAAAAGGCAGAAACTGGAGGCTGTAGGTGAAACAATTGTAGGACACAAGGATTACTACAGATGCTATCTGCAGTAACCATTGGCAGCGGGTTGAGTATCGGCTCACTGACTTGTAGAACAGCCTTCTCTCTGGTTTGCCCTAATACTTAATCATAACCAAACTGGAAAGACAACCCAAAATTCACATAGGTAGCACAGAGGCACAGGATCAAGATGGTGCACTTGGAAGTCAGCATGGAAATAAAATAAACTTCGAAGGGGGAACTGCAATCTTGTAATCCACCTACAATGGTCATTTATATTACTTAAGTACAGTACTTTGCTCCTATCCTATTTAATCCTATTTTCAGTGAATTTCCCATTTGTCAAGATTATCTTTAACTCTACTTCTAGCCTTCAGGGTATTATCAGGGTGCAATTGCAGGGTCCCTTTACAATGTCTGTGGCTGAATAGGGCATCTCCCCCACCGCCCCCAGCTCTGTTCACGCATTCCCACCCTACTCCTTGTTCAGAGCCAGGTGTCATGTCACTTTGCAGTCTACAATATGCAGCTGAAAACTAATCCTTTCAGGGTTTTTTTGGTCACATTAGTTCCAACTGCTACGTGAATGATTGTGTCTGAGGGAAAGAATGGCCTGGGGAAAATAGGACCATTTTTCAGTAGCAAGCTGTACCTGAGTCTTTTTGTTGCATTTTCAGTCCTTCCCACACTAGTATTATCTACAAATGCAATGAAAGTATTCTCTAGCCCATTGTCCATGACTTTTATAAATATATTGAACAACACTGGGCATTAGGACAGGCCTTTGCAAATCTTCTTTTGATATATACCTTCCTTCACGCAATGAACTACTGATGACTCAGTATGTTTTTCCTTTATGAGATTCATTTAAGTGATTGGGTTAGCCTGGATTTGGGGGGGGGGGGGGGTGTGATTTTGATAGGCAGGTTTGTCTATACAACCATGTTCATGCTAAGTTGATTGTCTGTAAGGTGTCTACTAGACAAATGGATTTTAAATAAATACTTCCCCCTGAACATCCAGATGTTAGACTAAAGAGGTAGTTCTTAAGCCTTCACTCCTAACTGGAATTAATGCTCCTGATATGGACAAGTATTGGATGTGCAATTTTAAAGTGACCATGGACAGGCGTTTTATAGATGCAGAGATTTTTAAATCAAGAAATTGTCTATACCAAATACAAGGAATATATTCCTTCATCGGGATGCTGTGTCTAAATTTTAGGAACTTTTTCTTCACATCATATCAAACCATCTCCTGGACCAATGCAAATCAGAATAGCTCTATTTAATGAGCAACTCTAATTTATCCAAGTAGAGGATGTGACTATACCAAGCACTGCATTCTGAGGCAAAATACTGGCAGTTTACACTTGAACCCTGTTTAACTATGTTGTCTGCGTAGAAATATTTGGTGTTATGTGTACCAAATGTATACCACCATTTTTGGTGTTATAAAACAAAAAAAAATGTCAAAAATAGCAGAAGACAGAGAAGATTTCAGCGTGAGCTGAGGATAAAAGGCAATTTTTACCTAACAGAGAGACCACAGCACCTACAGAAGTGCCAACACTAGAGGCAATGATGACTGGGGCCCCTGGGCATCAGCAGCATCTTAATGGGTGCCAGGGAAGCAAAGCAATTTGCAAATTACATAGAATCTGCAGGAAAGGCTTGAGTTGTATTAGTTTTGTGCAAAGTGTGGAGGATTTGAGATGCATTGGTCTCTGAGGTCAAGTGTTAGGTGCTGCAGACTTAAGTTGTGCTCGCACGCTCTGCGGTCTGGTCCTCAGAGTAAGAATGCTTAAATAAGGGATGGGTACACCACACTGAGTTCCCAAATAGGAATATCATTTCATCATCATGTCCCATTCCACCAGTCTTTGCCAGGGTGTATAATAAGGCTCTTCTGCTTCTGGAAGTTTTGTCAATCTGATTACAAAAAGCTGTAGTAGCATGGTAGTGCCACTCTTTTGAAGACAGAAGGAAGAGAGAGGATTTATCTGGCTGTGCTGGATGTTTTTATTCAATTCTCAAATTAAAAATGTTAAACAACAACAAAAAAAGCAGGAAATGGTTAAGAGAGATGTGCAACTTCATTACAAGAAAGCAAGGCTTTTACCTGAGGAGACCCTGGTTTTGGAGGGAAGAGAGCTTACGTGTATGGGTGTGAGCCAAGGTATAATCTGTGGCATGTTTTATTTTCAAGCATAGACATAGCCTGAGGTCATCAGACACACACTTCCCACTTCCTTAATATCCAATCTGCAGATTAAGTCGAGGAAATGTGAGTTGCATTTACCACCCCTTCTCTTGCAAATGAGACGTGTGTGCGGTGGGGGCAGGACGGTTGTGGCTTTTTTTGCAAACACAATAGCCCACGGCTGGATCTAAGATGAGGGTGAGTGACACGGCAAAGTTTGCATCCATATACACCAGGCCCCATGGTAGTAATTAAACTATATATTTGGGGGTGTATGCATTAATTTTTTAATTTAGATCAGGGAGATGGAGTTTTTGAAGCAACTTTCTTGCCCATGTGGTGGAGCTCTCTTGGAGCACATGAAACAACTCCTTTCCTCTGATACTAAGCCAGGAGATGTGCTCCAGAAGTTCACTTCACAGCTCTAGGTGCTAATGAGCATTCAGTCCATGACACCAGAATAGATCTGGCCTTAAGTAAAACCTCCAAAATACATATACAGGGGGCATCACGTCCTCAGCACCAACAGTTTTGCTCTACAGATCCATTTCCTCTTGGGCCACACAACTCCTTAAATTTGGCATAACCCAAGGATGATCAGTTAATAATTTTTTCACTTCATGCTTTGGCTCTGTTTAGTACAGACACTGTGAATAGGAAAGGGCAAAATTCATTGTTATTTAATGCTAGTCAGAGCTTTAGTATACCCTTCTTTACTGCAACGCTATCTTACCACAGTGAGCGGGACATGGTGGTAAAAGGCTCACCATCTTCCCTGATTTCCCGGCAATCACAAGAAGATGTAATTTGCATCAATATTCACCATTTCTATCAAGGTGACCAGAGCTGCAGCATCTCAAACAGAAACCAGCAAAAAAAAAAAGCCTCCCAGAAAACTAAACCAAAAACTACCAAAGCCCTCATTCCCTCCAACCAACTGAAATCCTGCCTGTGAACATCAGTTAGTAAAGCACACGTGTGCAGCATCTTACTTCAAAAATACTTTGAGAAAAAGAATCTTCTCTTTTAAAACCCTACTGTTTCAGTGTTGCATAATAAAACATAATCCAGAAGTCCCGCAAAAATCAGAATTCATATAAAACCAAGCCAACTTTTTACCTGTGTGTTAAGAAGTGCTCCACTGGAGGTGATTTCACCCATATAACTGCATTGGGATCCAGTTTAGGATGATCATCCCAAGGTGCCAAGAGTACCTGGAGGAAAGAAAATTCTCTCTCCACTTTCTCCCATGTTCATTTTCTTGTTCCTCGCAGTTGCTTGTAATAATTTCCAAGTGTGGGAGCCTGATAGGGTGAAACAATTGAGAAGTTTTTTTGCTGTCAGCAGCAACCTGAACTAATTCTGCTTTATTAGCATTATGCAGGATAATTTCTTGCAGAACTGTGAAGGCTTTCTTGGGAATATGTCTGACAAAACCTGCTGGAAGTTGGTTTCATCATGAGATAAAGATGTTTTCCAAATTCTGTACTGTATATTCTCTGTCAGAAATATTTGACAGAGAATTATAATCCAATTAGGCAATCTCGGTAATCTGAAATTAATATATGTATATAGAAAATTGCTTATAGCAATGTTTTTCATTAGTAAGAACAGTAGGGAACAAGTTGAAGTTTCAACACATGGACAGGGACTGTATATAGAAAGATCAGATGCTGTAATTTATGGAAACATATTATCAGGGCAATTTAAAATGAATACTGTGACACAGCTAACTTTTATCAGTGCAGCTAGCTGAACATCAGTGGCACAATGTTATATAATACGGTAGCGTTCCTCGGAAAATGGGAGAAATGTTGCACAATTCCCCTATGTGAATAGTTTCATTAAAATCATCAGAAACACACGTATGACAAAGCAAGCAGCTTTTTAATTTTAATTTAAGGTTTTGACTATGCCCAGCAGTGCCTCTCTGTTCAGCTTTATTCACTCATCCAAGCCAAATTCTCTGGACTGAATCCAGCAGCTTTACACAAGTGGAAGTTCCACCTGCTAGAAATGTCAAGCTCTCCTGTGATTTCACAGCAAAACTTACGTGCTTGCAAACAATTGTGCTTCACCACCCCTACACCCTTATTAAAGCTGGTCTCAGGAATGCAGAAATCACAGCGCCAGAAAGTGAGCAAGTTATAGGGTGGGGGCGGGAGGGAACCTGCAAGGTAACAGTTAGAGAACTTTGCCTGGGTCTCAAAACGATCTCTATTCGCTAATCACAGTAAAATACAAAATGTTTAAACCATTTATTAATTAGATTAGAACCACTTTCTGCAAAGTAGCACAGAAAATTTTTCATAAATACCACCAGTCCATGCCTTAAACTGAGCAGAAGAGAGTGCATCAACCAAATTCATCTAACAGCATGGTGGAAATGCCAGCAATGGTTTGAGGATGGGCACAAACCTTACTGGCAATCTGAAGTCATCTATTGCAAGTTGTAAAAATAAAGGAATTGGGTTTTTTGTGGGTTTTTTTTGTTTTTTTTAGGTAAATCCATATGGCTTGCAGCTGGATTGTTCAATGAAAAGGGTAACATTTGGTACGCAATGCCAACCAGAGCTTGAATTTTTTGAAGGTCTCTCTAACATTGTATCAAATCCAAATTTTTATAATTTAAAATACTAGCATCACTGCCTAAAATGGCTTTACTGCACTGCTTTTTAAATTACCTGTTTATGTGCTGACAAAACCTAAATAAAATCTGTTCATCAACAATATGATGTGCATCATGAAATTAGTAAGAACAGGTCTGTGTGTTTTGTGAGGTGAGGAAATTGCCAGTGGTAAGAAGCAAAACAATCCAAAAGCTGATAATCAGGTTTACTTTTTTACCTTTCAAAGCCGCAGCAGTTCACCTCAACTTTCTATCTTGTTGCTTTTCCAGTCCATCTAGCTGTCATTTATATTCATGCTTTCTCATTCGGCATCATAGTATTATTATTCAGTGTAATGGCATGCATTCTTCACTGCTGACCTGAAGTCTGAATTTATAGAACTGTCACCTGTATAACACGGTGGACTCAAAGGCCTCTATATTAATCACATTTGCTGTGTTTCGCTGAAGTATTAGTTTCTGTGTATTGACTAGTAACATAGGGAATACCGGGCACATCAATCAAGGTCTATCAGTAGCAAGCTCAGATGGTTTCTCATTGCTTCCCCAAGCTGCTTCTTACGTCTCCGAATCATCATCTACAGGTGCAACGACTCCACTGTACGTGCACATCGAAGACAAACATTAAGTCCTCTCTGTGATTTATTCCTGAAGCACAAAACCCCAGCCAAATTAGCTATGCTCAACAACTCCTGTTTGCAGGGAATGCACACCCTTATGCTGATAAATAAAAAAGGCCATGGATGTGGTATTTCTATACCTGTGTTAACAATGACAGATATAAATATTCTAAATTTTGTACACATAACCCTCCATTAAATGCAGCTCTTTTTAAAGGTCACTCATTCTTCATTCATTCCTCACCCCCTCCCAAGTCCAATTAATTACACTATTATCTCTTTTACAATATTTGTACTTAGTCCTTCTTGTCTCCTTATCTGAAATAGAATAAAAAATGAGTGAAAAAAACCAGGCTGAACTGCAGGGAATTTCCTGCTTGCTAATCAGAGATCCCTTTTTAGCTTCCAAAGTGGCACTACTGCTGTGCTACCAGAAGTTTTAAAGCTTAATTTTTTTTTCTTAGTAAGTATGAGCTTGGAGCACACATCCAAGAGGACTGTAGGTACTTTAGAGCATCTTAGACTTCAGCCAATTTTGAGGGAAGTGATTGAATGGCAGAGTGAAATGTTTGTATCACTGGAGAGCTAACCAAGCTGCTGTAAAGACGCTTAATGGGTATCTCCTCATATAGAAGCAACCAGACCGAAAAGTCTTGACCTGCCAAGCAGGTGAGGTAGTTTTTGTCTTTTTGGACAAGCACCACGTGCACAGGCTAAAATCTTCCGGAGCTGAGACTTGTGAATGGCTGAATTCAGCCCTCCAGGGACGGATGGAGCAGGAGGAACCCCCTCTTGTGCTCCTGTTCCTCTCTAAACAGTCTCCCCCCGGGCCCCTCGAGGGGTCTGTTCCATAGCATTTGTGCAACGGTCACATCTGATGGCGGTTATGACCCCAAAGCGTGGAGCACCGCAAGCGACAGAGGAACCGA
>NW_010972653.1:2168623-2169637 GCF_000737465.1 Haliaeetus leucocephalus
CTCCACGCTAATCCCAGGGAAGCGGGGGGCTGGCGGGCCAACACGCCGGCAATTGAGCAAAAACAACAAAAAAAAATCACGTCGGGGCGGACGCTGCGCTGAGTTCTCTTCCCGAGCGTGTTGCTCCGTGTCTTTGCAAGCCGCGCCGATCTTTTTCCCACCGGCGACGGGGCTCCGGCCACTCGCTCCCGTGCGGCCGCAGCCCCCAGCCCCGTGGGAGCCCTGGGATTACGGGCTGCGGAAACCTGCACGGGACTTCGGCCAGGGCGGAGGGGGCGACTTTCGAGTCTCTAAACCTGCAGCAAATGGTCCCTTTCTGAGCAGGCACAGCTGAGAAATGAGCATCCTGTCCTCACTGCAGGACCCGCGTAGTTTCCCTCTTCGTGTTTATTATTTTCCTCTTCACATTTGTTACTTTTGCTAAACGCTTTTATCGTGCTTATTTAAAAAAAGAAACCCCCCCTCTGCCTCACAGCGTCTTTTTTTCCTAGGGCATGCATTTTCCCTCTCTACCTGATGTTTAACACGAAAAGCTTGGCAACTTTGTCTTTATCTTGCGAATCTTAATTAAAAAATAGAAATAATCTCTCAACCTTGGAGAATCAAAGCTCAGTGTTAGGGAGAAGCAGTAGTTGCGTAAATGCTAACCTCCGTCTTGGTAACCAGTTTAGGGCTTTTTCTCATCTCCTTCTTAGCAGGTGAAGACATTTACCACAGCTGCGTTACAGGTAAATACCAAAGTGCTAGTTATTTGTTATTTGTCAAGCAGATAATGAACTTGAAAATGATCTATTAGGCATATACTAGTAAAGTGTCAGGAGCTGCATCTGAACACTGAAGTTCAGTTAGACCTGAGTCTTGTCAGAGGCATCTTTGATTCTGCAGGAACATCTTGTCCCAGTTGCAATTTGAACACAGACAACCTGTTTTGGAAGCACCAATAGCGGTGACAAATGGTGTCCCTCGGGGGACTATATTGGGACCAGTACTGTTTAATATCTTCATCAATGACAT